>NW_017314261.1:0-1119 GCF_000935625.1 Nanorana parkeri
TTTGGGGCCACACAGGGTCCCCTTCATCAGGCTCAGAATGATGAAGTGCAGCAATACATCTTCTGTTATACTAAGAATAATGGGGGGACCAAGAAGAAGCAGAGGAGGATATGGCAGATGCGGTGGATGGAGCAGGAGCTGACAGAGTAGATTGGTCTGTCATAATGTGCAAGTGTGCCTTATACATTTATACTTTAATACAGGAAATGTATAAAGCCTGATAGAAGGATCTAAGGAATCCCATCATAAATAACTTAGGTTAGCCACTAAAGGGTATCATGTAAACTCCTAACCTTCTGCACTAATCAATGTCTAACACAGTACAAAACTTTACTGCTCAAAATATCAAACTTGTATCAGAGAAATAGCATATATCTGTAATTACATCTGTACGGTTGTTCGAGACCAACACTGGTCAGCAACTGATATTAATGCTTGTGGAGACTATCTACACGCAGACCTGTTCGGATGGATCACTCTCTAGGTATGGGGATGCCTTCAGGCCTCATTGGTAATCTGATGGTATTAGTCTTAGTTTGACAGAGAACTTTGGTTTTATGGAAAAAAAAACTCTGACCGAGTTGCTGATATTGATGTGTATTGTGGGAAGTGATGAATTTGGGATGACACAATGTCGTTTATATTCAAAAGAATTTTGTTTCTGTAAGCATAAAGCACCTTCAATGAGTTTCATAGCTGCTCAGGCTTCTTAATCAGGTATGGTGCATGAAGAGTTCACTTAATTCTTTTCAGCAGTGAGGAGAGATGTGTTGTGGTTCATGATGCCCAAAGGAATGCAGAGTCTTGATACACCATACCTGATCAAGTAGCCAAAGTAGCTACAACAATCATTGAAGGTGTGTTATTCCTACAAAATAAAGTTCCTTATCAAATCAAAACATGCTTTACATGTTGCAACAGTTTCAGAACGTCGACTCTTTTTCAGGCACGACTAAACATCAATGCAAGCAATACATACAAATCTGTATACTGTTTGTGAGTTCAGCTGCGACCTGAATATACTGAAGATCAGGTTTTTCCATCAATGGGTTTTTTCTTCCCTGAGGGCACGGGCATAGGGCATCATTTTCACACATGGATTGGCCACCACAGAGTCCA
>NW_017314262.1:0-1118 GCF_000935625.1 Nanorana parkeri
CTACAGAGGTGTATACTTGTTCGTGGCGTGTTTATAAGGTTGGTAAATCAACCCCATTGTTTCAGAAGGCCTGGTTTGACTCCATCTGTTGCAAGAGTTACCTAAACACCCCACAATTAAATTTTGGGGTTCCTGGAGACTTTTTTGCAGCATTAAATGGTCAGCTGCTGGGTTAAATTTGCTTTGCTGGCCAGTCCTGGACAAATCAGTTGTTTAAATTCTATGCTACTTGTAGATTATTTTGCTTACAGTGAAATTACTGATTTGAAATAACTTGGTGATCTTTTTAAATGCTTTTCCAGACTAATAGGCATCCACAAGTTTCCTTCTGAGGGCCTTACAGCTTTTTTGATTTTGGCATGATAACACCACACATGTAAATAGCAAAGAGGACACCAGAATCTGGATATCTTCAGTTTAAATAAGACCGATTGTACCAATATGCCTTTTGTATATTTAGATTATGAAAATGAATATGTTGGTTTTATGTGTTATTTGTTCAAGTGTATAACCTTTATCTGAAGGCACTATTTGAAGCAAGATCCAATGTTTGCCTGTTAAAATATGTTAAAGTCAACTATTCCCAAGGGATATCATTAGTTTTTTTATATAACTGAAAATTTGTTGAAACCTATTTGGCAGCAAAATCTATTTAAACTTTATTTAAAATTTTGCAAAGTTCACTTTGCTTATCCCTACCAATAATACCTCCTGGAGTTCCTCTTTAGGCGCCAGTGATTGATTAGAATATGTTTATAATTAACACATATTGGATGTCAGCTGTTGTTTGTACTGTATTATTTGATAGGCCAAACTAAGCTACATTGCTAACCTTTTTAAGAAAGTGAAAAGCATGACACTTGCAGTTATCTATATACAGTACATTTCTTATTGACATCATAATTGGTACAGAGCTTTCAACACTGAATACTTGTCTAAATAAAACAATACCTTTTAAATGTCTCTGACCTTTAACTTACTGCATCCCCAACTGTTAACCTGGCACTTAAATTAGTTTTATCATTATCATTTAAAGTGACGCTAAACTGAGGAGTTAAATCTTAAAAATAAATGTAAGCACCTTAAAGGAGAACTATGGGGTCAGGGCTTTTCCCCAT
>NW_017314263.1:0-1118 GCF_000935625.1 Nanorana parkeri
AAATGTCTTCTTGTTTCAGATGATTAACATTCACAATTTTGATTCGATGATACACATGCCAAATTTCTGCACATATATTCCCAATCCGCTGGCCATAACGATTGCTAGTAGAGGGATTTATTGAACCCTATAATGATTTTAATTAGGCTATTGCAAAATGTGCAGCAAGACCCCCAACCCAAGGGGATGCATGCTCCAATGGAGTACAGGCTCTGCCCCGTACACAGACCTTTGGTTAGCAGTGTCAGTAGATTTGACTTTTTTTTAGTGCTGATAATTAATTTATTAGTAGCTGTGCAATTGCCTTAAAATGGATGCTTCAAATAAAAAAAATGATATATCAGGCATAATATATATATATACAGGGCTTGAAAAATGTGATAGTGTCTCACCAGTCAGTCAAAAATGTCACCAGTCAACGCAAAAAATGACCATAGGCGACGATTAAAACGCCTTTACTGTTATCAGTGATTAAAGGAGAACTATGGGGTTAGGGATTTTCCCCATAGTTCTCCTTAGGGTAATGGGAGGACACAAATTAGCGTCCTCCCTGGGTAGCCCTCTGTTTAAAGAGGACTCTATGGTAAAGTCAGGAGCCTCTGTATATACAAGCTTCTATGATAGAACCAGGACCCCTGGCTCGCGCTCTCCGGCTTTCCAGTCTCGTCTCTGTCAGGAGGGACGCGGCCTGCTGCCCGGTGCACGTCGGGAACTTCGCAGAGCTCCTCCCCCTCCTCCCTGCATTCGGGGACTGAGAGGAGATCAAAGGGAGTTCGTGTACTGAACTCCCTTTGATCTCCCTTTGATCTCCTGTCACAGAGCCATGCCGGTCATGGCCCGATTGGGTACAGCGGATCTCGGGACCGGCAACGGCAGTGACATCTGCTGATACAAGCTATGGAGCGTCCCTCGAGACGCTCGATGCCTTGACTGTAAAGGCAGTGACAGCTGCTAACACAAGCGATCGGGCGTGTAATTACAACGGCCAGCAAGCTGCTCGTCGGGCTCCACTGTCCTCTCGTCAGACGAGTGGATTTTTCAAGCCCTGGTGATTTGGCTCCCCCTAGTGGCACAATTAAATGACTGCAGATCTTAATCAGGGATCATCTCAAATGATC
>NW_017314264.1:0-1117 GCF_000935625.1 Nanorana parkeri
CACTCAGCATCCTGATTGGGCTGTCACAGATTATCTCTCCTCCCTGCTGGGTGTTGGCTGCACGCTGGGGTCTGTGCCCCCTCCAATCCTCACTGCTTCTGCCAATGTAGGCAGGGAGAGTAACGGGGAATGGAGGGGACACAGGCTGCAGCATGTAGCAGGCTCCCAGCAAGGAGGAGAGAGCTGCTGCATGGCGGGAGGAGCAGCAGGTGGTGGCGCAGGCAGGGGGCTGATTTTGAATGAATAGCTGCCATCAGCAGCTGACAAGCTATTCATTCAAAGAGAACCATCAGGGGAAGCCAGCTACTATAACCTTACATTCACTGAAGTGGCCATGAGCTTATAGCAGAAGGCTGAATGCCAGCAACGTAAGGCATACTGACCTGGTCAGTATGCAAACGTTCTTGCTCTGCCGTATGTCTAACATCATTGGCAGGGAAAGGGTTAAAGCTACAAGTTAATTTGATTTACCCATTACTTTTTGTTTCCTTAAACAAGTGTGTACATTTTACACATGTAAAAAAGAGCAGCAGGTAGCACCATTAGTATTCTCAGGAGTACAGGTATTACCTAACTGGACTTCACAAGGAGCAATCCTCTGAATTTACTTTTGATTCAGTTCTGAGCATTTACCCAACCAAAAAGTGGATACACAAGACCTTCAATGGAATGGTGGTGATTTTATTGTAGCTGGCATAGATAAGCAGAATTATATTTAATTTCTCAAAGGATTAATTTAAAAAGCTACAAAAAAGTCAAAAATATTTAAACTAGAAAAGGTTACAAAACATCCAGAGTTCTTTCTACATTTCTTTTAAAATAATTAACCCCTGTGCTCTGGAAATGTATTGAACAAACCCTGTGGAAACAATAATAAATGTGCTACCTACAATCAAACAAATGCTGCAATTATTCTGATGACTTGAGGGCAAATTCATCAAAAAAGTGAATATTTTCTCACATTATTAAACTAACGTGTAATGCCACTAGGCTTATAAATTTAAAACAATGAGTTTGAGCAATCTATCTGTTGGTACGAATTATATTGCACAGTTTTACTTTTTACTTTGAATAAGGAAAAATAATGTTGAATAATTTCCTAATGTCTGTTACTTAC
>NW_017314265.1:0-1117 GCF_000935625.1 Nanorana parkeri
AAAGGACTGGTGTGCTGGTGACATTTCTACAATTTTACTGGACTGGTCTCTGCCTCTCAAGATTGCTAACCCCAGGGAGCATTGCACTCTCTACCTATTCCCGAGCTAACACTATATAAAAATGTAGTATATAAATTGGGGAACTAGAATAGCTGTTGGCCATAGTGGCCAGTAATATTCTTATCCCAGAAAAGAAAACCATTAAACCTACTGAGCTGGAGAAAACCCCCATTTTTGTTTCCATTTTATCTTCTCACCTTTTGAAAAATAGGCAGCAAAATGTACGCAATTTAAAAAAAAATTGGAAAGTGTCAAACATTGTGTCCATTTTAAATTTCTACCTATACTAAGGAGGTTGTTATCTGATTGTTTCTTGGCCACAGTACAAAATTTTACAGATGAGGCTTAATGGCGAATATCAATGGTGAAGCATAAAATAAGAAGTTATCATATATGTAAAAAATTAAAAAACCATGAACTAAGAGTACAGTCTTGGTATTTAGATGCCATTCACACAGAACTGAGAATTGCTGTTTTATGCTCTATTAAATGCATAGCTACACGTGACAAAGTGGTTATATATGAAAATAATAAAGAGATATTGGACTGATTATTTGTAGATGTGTCAATAGGTTGTGTATATAGATCAACAAAATTTAAAAAAAAAGGAATGTCAGACGAGGATAAAATCGTTTAAAAATCTACTTTCGGGAATCAGTTTCCTGTGCGTATCCTTCCTGGAATTCACCTGCGGTGCCCTTTACACAACCTCATCTTGTGATTTCTGATATCACAGTTATTGGGTCTGAAATACAAACCTATGACTCATAGATTGGAATAATTCTTGGACTCTGATGCCATTTCCCGTCTAGGCTCAAATAGTCACCACAAAATCACCAAGCGAAACGGTTACTTAAAGTCAAACACCAGTTTTATGAACAAAGGAATTATCCCCCGCAGAAATTTTCCTAGCCAGATACTAGCAGACCTGCACTTGGCACTAGGAACTTTTCAGACCAGGTCACGTTCATTTTAATAGAGGTGACTGACGTGTTCATATGTGCCAAACCATGAATGCACACTGGCATAGTGGTTAGCACTTCTGCCTTGCAGCACT
>NW_017314266.1:0-519 GCF_000935625.1 Nanorana parkeri
ATGACAGTTCAGCATCTCCTGGGTACCTAGTAACTAGGGGACGCTGGACTGTCATTACATACTGAGAACCCGGCGCTGCTGCCATGATATCACAGCAGCTCCGCCGGGTTCTCAGTGTGTAATGACAGTTCAGCATCTCCTGGGTACCTAGTAACCAGGGGAAGCTGACGCTGGACTGTCATTACACACTGAGAACCCGGCGGAGCCGCCATGATATCACGGCGGCTGCGCCGGGTTCTCAGTGTGTAATGACAGTTCTCAGTGTGTAATGACAGTTCAGCCTCCGGCAGCTTTGTGAATAACCCCCTATGTGTCCCCAGTTATTTACAAACACTGGAGTGATCAGACGATCACTCCGGTGTTTGTGCTCCGCAGAGGATCGGTAAATATCAATGATATTTATTGATCCTCCGTTTGGCCGCGCACAGAGCCGATGTCATCCGGAAACTGACAGGATGACAGCGGCTCCGTTCTCCTCACCACTCGAGCACGCTTGCTCCTCCGCCCCCATACCCCCCC
>NW_017314266.1:641-1116 GCF_000935625.1 Nanorana parkeri
TTTTTCCTATTGTTTTGATTTTCAACTGCTGCGTTGCTAGCATTTGTAAAAGACCACCCAAACCATATATTTTCTGAAAGCGCAGGCCCGGTAGAATAAAAAGATGGTGCTAATAAATTTGTAAGCCCTGCGATAATTGCGCAAATGTTTCTCAAATTAATATTAAACCGATAAAAATACACAATTTAATTGATAAAGCCCTAAAATCAGTATCAGTGCACAAAAAAAAATATTTTCTGACTAAATCTAAAAGATAAAACTGTATTGAGTTAATAAGTAACAAATATTTGTAAATTTGAAATTGCGCCTTTTTGCGAAAAGGTAAAAAAAATTACGGTACGCAAAACTGTAAATAAGCGACTTAAAAATTGTTTTTGTGCTGTGTTGGTGTTTATGTTGTGATAAAATGATACAGGTGTATATTTAATTGCGAAACAAGGTATCACAACGCACGGCAATGCATCACAAAGCTTTG
>NW_017314267.1:0-1116 GCF_000935625.1 Nanorana parkeri
ATGAGAGGGACACCTCCCTGAAATTGCTTCTTTCAGGTTGGTATCCCTGTGAACGTGACACAGGTACATGATCTGAACAGAGGTGTCACCAGCTCCCTATACTGTGTCAAAGGTCTGTGCATGGCAGGAGTGGCTGAATGGAATCACACATTCTTCTAACCGCCTTCAACTATGTATTAAGGTGTTCTTCATTAAATGGTGTCTATTGTATGCTGAACAATGGTAAATGTTAAAATAATATGTCTCTTGTGTTCATACAGTTTTTTTTCTGTTGGCTCATTGCCACATTTACTTTCCAACCCTGACAACTACCAAGCAAATATCTTCATCTTCTCTTAATGGTGCTAATGAATCTTGAGTGTTGATAAACTGGACACTTGATAGCCATACGTCAATGTTAAGACAGCTCTTACTTCAGCGTTTCAATATCGCACTGGCACTCCCCATCTTAACTAGCTTAATAGATGATAAAGACAGTTTTGGAGGACCTTGTGAACAGCATGTGTCTTATCATAAGAATATTCTTACTAGGAAACAGTATTACCCTCCTCCTACAGTTATATAGTCTGTACAAAATAAAATCTAGAGGTCTATAGAAATATTCAGTCATTTGTTATTTGTAAGGGCTTACTGTATGGGTCAAATTCACAACCTTAGGCTGCCTCATTATAGGGATGCCCCTGGGTGTGTGCTAAGGTTGAGGGGATCAGGTAAGACAGGAGACCAACTTTAAGACATTTACAGCCAATTTGAAGGGTTTACTTTATAAGTAAATAGTGCTAAACATCAACATAGAATAAAACAGTTAAAAGCCGGCCATACATAAATTGAATTGCCCTGCCAGCATTACCTGTCTTCAATTGACTTTTGCCGAGTCGGGTAGAAAATTGTAAGCCAAATGGTAATTGCAGTCAATCAGAAGTAGTCACTGTTCGGATATTCAGGCAGCGGCGGGTGTTGGCTGTCAGAATACAATAGACGGCAGAGGAGATTCTCCTCACGCTAGATGGCTAGGGGAATCTTACGGTGTATTGCCAGCTTATCTTTCATGTTCATCCGCCCATTCATTTAGTTTTGTATCAGGTTCATTATTTTTCCATGTCCATCCGTCCATTC
>NW_017314268.1:0-1114 GCF_000935625.1 Nanorana parkeri
CAGGCATTGTTCGGGTATTTTGACAGCCAGCAGGGCCGACTTTATCAAGATACTAAAGCTTGGCACAGTGGGAGATTCTTCCATTCACATAGTTTAGCGTAGATGGGGGAATCTGTTTAACTTTTTCCATCTGACCATAGCTGACAGAAAAAAATCTATAGAAAATCTATAGGTGTATGGACAGCTTTAGGCTTCAATGTTTGCGGTGTATTCTAGTGCTCTAACATGTCATGTTCCAATTATTAAAATATAATGCAAAATTACAAATATTGTTACTATCTATTTATTAGTGGTAAATACAGAGCAAATATTAATGAGATCTTGTACTCAAATTTATACCTGGAGGACAATGAATTTGTTTGGGTGCAACAGTGATTATACCCATCACTGCTTCATGTATTGTACCAGCAACTGTTGAGGTGATGATACCCACCATACCTCACCAACTTTTTATTTTCATAAACTGAGAGTAAGTGTATGAGCAAGTGTATTTTTTTATAATTGGGGATATGTTACATTATTTATTGAATGTGGCAATGCCCAATGGCATTTTTTGTGGAAACTTAAAAATGCTTTCCATTCTCTACATAAAGGCCAGTAACAGTATATCTTGATGTATTTAATTAAGCAGGAAGTAATAATAACATATACTGTGCAACTCTTTAAACCATTATTTTGTTAATGTATGTATTTCCATGTGGGCAGTATGGATGAGAGTTCTTGTGAGTAATTACTGTTCAGCTACATGTCCTGCTGAAAGTATCATGCTATTGCTGAAGCAGAGGCATTAATTAGCAGGCAATTTTAGATTAAATCAATATGAGTCACCATGGTTAATCTCTGCAATACCAATGTCCTTGATTGCATTGGTGGCATTTCCTCAGATAATGTAAACAATGTGAATGCAATTGTTAAACCTCTTACATATTTTATGTAATTTACAAGATTTCCAAACCACATTAACACGTGGCAAAAGAAACACTTATCATGTTCAATAGTGATTTCAAAAATATGGCACAACGCACATCTGAAATACCCAACAAACACTTAGTAAAGGGGAAAACACCAACTCTATGGGGATGATTTACTAACCTAAACACACGCACGCACCAGG
>NW_017314269.1:0-787 GCF_000935625.1 Nanorana parkeri
AACGTGATTTTTTTTTCGTCGTGTCTTTTTTTTCGCCGTTACTTTTTTTTTTCCCGACGTGACGTCTTTTTCGACGCTTATTCGACGGCTTTTTTTTCGACGGCTTTTTTTTTTCGACTTGACTTTTGTTTTTTCGACAGCTTTTTCGAGCTTTTTTTCCCCACGTGACGTCTTTTTCGACGGCTTATTCGGCGGCTTTTTCGACGGCTTATTCGCCGTGACTTTTTTTTTCGACGGCTTTTTTTTTCCCCGACGTGACGCCTTTTTCGACGGCTTTTTTTTTCAACGTTACTCTTTTTTTCGACGTGACTGTTTTTCGCCGTGACTTTTTTTTCAACGTTCCTTTTTTTTTCGACGGATTTTTTTTCAACGTGACTTTTTTTTCGACGTCTTTTTTTTCGCCGTGACTTTTTTTTTCCCGACGTGACGTCTTTTTCGACGCTTATTCGACGGCTTTTTCGACGTGACTTTTTTTTTCGACGGCTTTTTTTTTCCCCGACGTGACGCCTTTTTCGACGGCTTTTTTTTTCAACGTTACTTTTTTTTTCGACGGCTTTTTTTTCGACGGATTTTTTTTTCAACTGATTTTTTTTTCGACGGATTTTTTTTCGACGTGACTATTTTTTTGACGGCTTTTTTTCGACGTGACTTTTTTTGCGACGTGACTTGTTTTTTCGACGGCTTTTTTTCGACGGCTTTTTTTTCCACGTGTGCTGAGTGGAAGCGGATAGTCTGATAGGCGGGGCGGTGCGGCGCGTTGGGGAGATGTGTCATGCGGCGGGGAGGG
>NW_017314270.1:0-1114 GCF_000935625.1 Nanorana parkeri
TAAGATAGAAACTTAAATATACAGAAAACAATAACAACCTTGTTTGCATTTGACACCCCCCTTTTCCCAGTGCCCTGCTGAAGCATAACATAATGTTGTTAAATTGATTTTTGCCTTAACATCAACCCCTTGAGGGATTTGTTACATAACTGCACTGCTATTCCTTATCAAAATTTCAAATACAATTCTGAACTAGTCAGCCACTCTAGACAACATACCATAACTTGTGCCCCAAATGTCACAGACCATCACCTTCTGACCAGGCAAGAACTACCAGGCAAGAACTATAGCCAGAGATCATTTACAGATCATAGTTTTAACTGGCCTCAGACAGTGAGCAGATGGTATCTACAAGAGCAACAAGGGAGTAAGAAGTCATGGCGGGGCACAACAGAGCAAACACTTCATCTTGTTTACATTTATTGGCACAAATATGTAGACTAAATAAAAAGGTTACCCAGAGAGAAAAGTGTCTTGGTGGGTCAACTGATTATAGTGAGCTAATCTAAATTTGGCTGAGGTTTCACGTGTGCGCTGTCCTGTCCTCCTGCGGTGCTAGTGCGGCCCAAAGTGTGGGATGCTGCAGGCGTCCTGCCCCTCCCTGTCCGCAACGTCCAACACATTCGAACGCATTAGCACCCCGGGAGCGAGCTGGGGACAGCTAACCTAATTTCAAGTGCAATCTACCACCGTTAGCTTTGTGAACGACTAGTAGATCGCGATCGACCAAATGGGCATTTATATTGTATGCACTTTTTAGCACATTATTGCATTGGTGGATACACTGTTTTTGTTTTATTCACTTTGTAAATTGAGCGCTACACTACTTGTTTTTATAGATGAAGAATATATTAGAGTATGTAAAATATCCATTAGTATAGTTACATACAGCAACATATCAATACATTTTAAATACATACCTACAGTTGAAATCTTTTGTGTTCAACAGCTATTTTGTAGCTGTTGGATTGTACAGAGGTATAAGCTAGGGAGATCCAAATCAACAAACCAAGCTTGGGCTGTGAAGATATTAAGTATACTGATAAGTAGGGATGCACCGATACCAAGTACTGTACGCAGTACAAGTACAGATACTTTTCGAGCTCCAAGACTA
>NW_017314271.1:0-1112 GCF_000935625.1 Nanorana parkeri
AGGATGGCATCCCGGTCTCGGAAGTTTAGCAGTTTGAAAATGAAGGTTCGCGGGGGGGGCCCCCGGGGGACCCTGGAAGGAAGGCATGCGGTGGGCCCGCTCAACCGCGAAGAAGGCCGTGAGCTGGGCCTTAGGGAGCAGGGCACGGATCAAGTATTCGGCAAAGGTGAGTGGGTCACTGCCCAAAGATGCGCAGGTTACTCCTTCGGTTCCGGTTTTCGGCATCCACCACCCTGGACTCCAAGGCCCTGACCTTGGTTTGTAAAGTGCATATGGGCCCCCACCACATCCTCCACCTCGCCCACTCTACCTTCCACCGCGGTCATCCGATCCCGGAATCTGTCCAGGTCACGTCGGAGGAGGCCCACGTCCGACTGGAGATGGTCAATCTTGGCCGTGAGCGCAGTTTGGCAACCAGATATCGCGGCCATCAGCGCTGTAAACTGGGCTGGGCCTGACAGAGTCTCCTCCACGTCCTCCGGCTGGGCCGCCATCTTGCCCCGAGGTAGTTTTTTGCTGCGGGCCGGCAAGGGCGAGGGGTTACTGGGATGGCCTCGGCGCCCCCGAGACATACCCTCCGGCACAGGAGAGTGTTATGTCCTGGTCCCGCATCAAAACGAGCGCTCCACAAGGCTATAACTCACAGGATAATAGACAGGGTGGCGGAGCACAGCTATTACACGTGCGCTCCGGTCGCCATCTTGGACACGCCCCCCCGAGGGCCATTTATAGCCCTTGCAAACTTCCAGAGGGCTCAGGCACTGAGAAAAAACATTTAATTAATGTATTGGCTGTCCAGTGTTCAGGTGTGTGTAAAACAAAACTCCTTATGCACCCC
The DNA here is from genome assembly GCF_000935625.1 of Nanorana parkeri. Taxonomy (NCBI): domain Eukaryota; kingdom Metazoa; phylum Chordata; class Amphibia; order Anura; family Dicroglossidae; genus Nanorana; species Nanorana parkeri. The sequence goes on from NW_017314271.1 coordinate 839, forward strand.
TGGTCATCAGTCCTCAGATCTCAGTGACCTGGTTATATTAATGTAAACATGTTGGTGTCTCCTTTCAGAGTGTAGAGTGATGAACTAAAACCCCAGTTTGCCAGCAACTCGCTCCCTCTCTGTCCTATATTTGGTATTAGAATGCTTCTATGTGTTGGGGGAGTAAATATGGGATAGGGCGCACCATGAAATGTTTGCCATGAGTCCACCAGTGTCTTTAAAAGGTCCTAGTAAGGGGCGTGGCGAGCTGCCGAGTAAGATGGCCGCGATCTGA
>NW_017314272.1:0-1112 GCF_000935625.1 Nanorana parkeri
CACGTCTTCAACCACAGGGCTCTCCTGCTCGAGTTGATAAGTGCCGTGGTACGGGCAGAGATCCTCACTGCTTCCATAGAAGCATCCGCTATGTAGGCTACTGCCTTTTCTAGCACCGGCAGAGAATCCACAATTGTGGCCCTGTCTGTCCCCTCATTCAGATGATCTTTTAATTGTGCCAGCCAGACATCTAATGTTCTGGCCATACAAGTAACCGCCACCGCTGGCTTGAACCCGGCCCCCGCGGCTTCCCAAGCCCGTCTGAGCAGTGATCTAGCCTTTTTATCCATAGGATCTTTAAGCAGGCCCATATCTTCAAAGGACAGGTCTGTGTTCTTTGAAAATTTTGCCAGGGAAGCGTCCACCTTGGGACATTTTTCCCACACCTCCGAGTCTTCCCCTTTGAAGGGAAATGTTTTTAGCTTGGAGGAAAAAAACACCTTCCGCTCCGGATCTTTCCACTCCGTGGTCACCACGTCCTTGATAGACTGGTGAACTGGGAACATGCGGCCCTTTTTGGGCTGTAGCCCTTCATATAATCTGTCATGTATAGACAGTTCCCCTTGCTCCTCGGAAATACCCAACGTATCCCATACTGACTTGAGGAGTTCGTTGGTCTCATGCACGGGGAAGAAATATCTCCCCTGAGATGGTCCCGTGTCTTCTCCTGATTCTAACCCTGCATCCTCCTCCGAGTCAGCGGAAGAATCTGACACCGTAGCAGCCCTCTCAGAAACACTGCTTGCTCGCGAGGCCGCCCTGACGGGGAGTGTGCGTCCCTGAACATGAAGGGACCGCCACTGCGTGGCTATCCGTCAGACCCCTCTCCGGAATAACTATGCGCACATCTCTTATTGCTTGATCGATTTGCTGCAGTTGCCCTCTGCAAGACAAAAACGACCAAGCCATGTTAAAATCAACAGCCATCTGCCAACACTGAGTCCACCCCATTTCTCATGCCCACAACACTGAGAAATAACCGGTAAAAGGAATGGGTAACTCCCCCTCTCTTACCTTAGAGCTGCCGACACCAGGATCCCCCAGATCAAATGATGCCATTATGGTATTTGGGTCTCCAGCTGGGCCCCCTGGCCCCTCCGACTCCAGCTCCT
>NW_017314273.1:0-1111 GCF_000935625.1 Nanorana parkeri
CCTGATAGTTTGTGTGTTTGGCGAACACACGAACTAGCGATATTCAAATCGAACGGGAACTTCCAGCACATCCATACAGCACATGAGGGATGGTGGACGGCACTAGGGATGTGTGTGACCCTACCCTTTAATTTGTCAATGCCCAGGTTAGGGATGGTGTTTGGTGAGACCCAGATTCTTTTTCGCCTTTTTATGTTCTTCGCCCTATTATGACTTCTCTTTTCCGTTTTTCTTCTTTTTTTTTTACCTCTTCTGAGTCTCATACAGCACTATAGTATGACTCCTTTACAAGAATGTAAGGATGGTTGATGGAAATCTTAACTTAGGCTTATCTTTTGGAAGGGGTACAGACGGCTGAAATGTACTACCAAAATCACTTTTTTTCGATGCACTGATTTGGCACGGAACGTTTTTATCTTTTTATTATGAGGCTTATGTGTTGCACTTGTATTTAATCTCCGGTATGCTTTTGGTACAATTGTTATGTTATTATAAAAACCTAATTAACATATTGTCTCAGAAAAAAAAGAGATAAAACCATTATTCTACCACTATACAAAACACCGGTTCAACCTCATCTTAAGTATGTGGCCCAGTTTTGGTCACCAGTCCCCAAGAAGGATGACTCTGAATTGAGAGAGGTCAGAGAAGGACAACGAAATTAATAAAGGGAATGAGTTATGAAGAGCGACCACAGAAATTAAACTTGTTCTCCTTAGAGAAGAGGCATCTAAGAGGGGATATGATTGCAATATACAAATACACTCACTGGTCCCTTTATTAGGTACACCTTGCTAGTACCCGGTTGGATCCCATTTTGTCATAAAAAACTGCCATCATTCTTCATGGCATTGATTCAACAAGGTGCTGGAAACATTCCTTAGAGAATATGGTCCATATTGACATGAGAGCATCACACAGTTGCTGCAGGCAGTCTTCCAAGAGGGCTACATGTCACAATCAGACTGCTATGTTACCAGGATCTTCCATGAGAGCTACACATTGTAAAAGATACTTAAAGTCAAAAGAGAACTATGAGGTAAGATTTTTTCCCCATAGTTCTCTTTAGGGTCACGGCTCTCTGCAGGGACAGGATCGAGAAGTGAGGGAG
>NW_017314274.1:0-215 GCF_000935625.1 Nanorana parkeri
CACACCCCGTATTTATACCCCACCATACCAGGAACATACCCGTATTTATACCCCACCATAACCAGGAACACACCCCGTATTTATACCCCACCATACCAGGAACATACCCCGTATTTATACCTCCACCATACCAGGAACATACCCCAGCATATATACCCCACCATACCAGGAACATACCCCAGCATATATACCCCACCATACCAGGAACATACCCC
>NW_017314275.1:0-1111 GCF_000935625.1 Nanorana parkeri
AAGACATTAGTCCATCAAGTCCAACCTATTATGATCTCATTTAAAGAAATATTGTGCTGGGCAATGCATATTTGATTAATATATGATGATCTATTTGATTGATCTGGATTCATTATTAGTTTGAGAGTTTAATACTACTTAAAGCATTAAATGTTTAGGTGAAGGTTAATTGTTAGGGTCATTGTTTGGAACTTAGTGACACTTAGGGGAGCTTTGCACTTAGTCCTGACCCTCGAACTATCGGTTTCTAGCTCTCTGCGCCCAGATCTTTATTATAGGGGGTCGGGCTCTAATAAAAGGTGTGAAAGAAAGAGTAGGTAGACACAGGGGGGGGGCATACAAGAAAGTATAAGTCGGAACTAAAAATAGCACACATATTTTGTGTCAAAAACTATTAGATATCTGCACTAAGCAAATCAGGTAAACTTAAGCAATTTGAACAAATATATTAATTTGTGTGACCAATATTACTATACAATTGAATAAGGTATCTAAGTGAAATTCAGTGAAAATGAATAAACAGAATAATTAAACAATGAATTATTAGAGGACTTAGCACCTCTAAATTAGTTGTTCTGTTGGTATTCAGCTGGATGAAACATAGTGTAACACTGACAAATTTAGCAACTAAAATTTTAATTTAGGTTACCATCAGTGACTTGTGCTATCGCTCCTCCCTCTAAATCATGGATGATCTCAAGTAGGTATCTTGAAGCTTCATTTCCCTTCAGTTGGATGAGATCAAGAAGTCTTCTTGCCTAATTAAAGGATAGACATAGTTTAATTTACAAAAATTTGGCATAAAGTAATGCAGTTTTCTACATGTCAATCAGTCACCTCAAATTTCAAACTACAGATAGCAATTTTACAAGATGGTCAGCAATGACAGTCACATTTTGTCCATATGACAGGTTACCTTTAATCCATGTCCATTGCAAATTGCATGTGCTTTACATATCAACCATAAATAATTGTTATAGCGTAAAAGTGATTTGCCGTAGCACAATAAAAATATGAACAGATGCAACGTCTTGAAGACTTAATTTCACCTGCCCTCTGTGATTGTCACAACTGCTGTAGTGGCAAGTGGGGATCACAACTGCGGAGTGTA
>NW_017314276.1:0-1111 GCF_000935625.1 Nanorana parkeri
CCCATTCACACCGATATGCTGCATTACATGCTTTAGTGCACTGCGGTACCATTTATTTTGAATGCACCTCCAAAATGCAATGCAGCACAATACATGGTATCCTGTGCACAGCAATGTAATAAAATGCAACCTGCCCTTTATATGGGTGCCGTGGAGCACAAATGGGACAATAAGTGACAGTGATGGGTCAACAGAGGTGATGACATATGGACAAAGAAGATAGAGGGGGACAGGCAGACCAATTTAGGTGAATGCTGTGTAAATCTGTCAACTTGAGAAGGACTGTCCTTGTCACTTGAAGCTATCATTAAATGAATCATTTTGAGAGAGGCTTGTAGAGCTTGTTTGACAGTTAAATAACAGTAATTAACAATAGCACAAATCATATAAACAGCATGTTCTAATGTCAGAATATGAAATGTGTACTGTATATACATAAAGTATGACAGGAATATATCATATAAATTGTACTGTTTTATTTTGATATCTTAATATAAAAAAGCTAGCAGAGTTGGGTTTCTGGTACTTAAATCCAACATACTGAAGCTGGTTGAATAACTCCAGAAAACAGTTAAAATCAGTGAACGTTGTGATTAATAATCGTGAAGACTATTCAGCAAACACTGCAAATGTGCTAAGGACAGAACATCCACTCATGTTTTCATAACCTAAGTTCTGTGTAATATATGTGCAGCTTCGATTCTATAGCATATCCTTCTGCATCTCGTCACATAATTCTGTGCTGTGCAGCAACTATTGACCAATTGGTCCAGTCTACTTATCCCTTTGAGTTTGGGAGGCTGCCTATTACATTGCCGGACCAATAGGTAGGCATACTGTGTGGAAGAGGCATGACCAAGCTCTAACTTCCAAGAATTTGCTATATGCATAGGGAGGCCACGGATGTGCAAGCTTGTCCAGGCATCTTTGGGTGCCTACATCCTACCTATATTACTAGCTCAGGGACCTAAAAGTAATGTGTATTGGTTCAAAAAATATTTGTCTTCCAAGTTGAATAATGGCCAGCATCATTCAACCCACTTTTTGTGCCCAAAACTCCCCCTCCCCCCCCCATTCACACCGATATGCTGCATTACATGCTTTAGTGCAC
>NW_017314277.1:0-1110 GCF_000935625.1 Nanorana parkeri
TATCAAAACTGGAGCAGACAAAATCTGGAGCCGTTGCCCATATCAACCAATCAGCTCTTGAGTTTGTTCAGTTAAGCTTTGAAAATGAAAAATAGAAGCTGGTTAGTTACCATGCACAACTGTTCCAGTTTCTGTCTGCTCCAGTTTTTATAAATTCCCCTCTAAGTGTTTAGGGCTCCTGGAGTGCAGTGGAAGAGCAGCACTGTCAGACTTGTCCGGAGACAAAAACTGTCGCTGCCAATTGTGAATTTAAAAAAAAAAATGTTTAAGTATCAATAAGTCTAAATGGAACAACTTTGTCCATCCAGACAAAATGAACAGCAAGCAAATATTACACTGTACTTGTGAGAATACAAAACACAAAATACAGGTTGGGCCTTAAGGCAAGTCTGCATATGAAATTAGGCTATCTGCGCCAAAGATCACAGGGAGGTGAGACTATACAGATATTTAAATGGCAGTGTTAGAAAGTGAAGTTAAAATATACATCAGCTATGGTGTGGGTATTTATCTACAGTTCAAAGCAGCCCTGGTTGTTCTTTCATGCATCCCTCACCCTTTTCACGTAACAAGTCAATAACATTAGCATAAGATGTAAAAAGTACACTCTGAATTACAATTCAATTTCAGTTATATCTGGGAAAGACTGTGATGGTGGCACAAGATACAATGTGCCCAAAGTAATTCAGATGGCAGAGTACACTATGTTACAGTTAGGGCCAGATTTACCATTAGGCACAGTAGGCTTGTGCCCATAGGCAGCAGAGGCAAAGAGACAGCTTTTAACTAATTGGGTACACATTTTTTATTAGGAATATTAGGTATTTAAACATCATTATTTATACATTATTTTAAGCCAGGTTGGGACCAAGAAAACAAGTAAATGTAAAATGAAATCCTAGCAAAGTGGTGTTAGTAAAGCATCAAGGCTTCAATGAAGACAATCAGGCCCTGTTGGCAACCACAGGAAGAAATTGTCACGTATGAAATAATCCAAAGGTGTGGTGACTTCTAACTCTGTTGTCAGAACTCTGGCTTAGCCATGCAGTACTATGAGAAGGTTGCCTACCAAAGGGCCAACTTTGGAGGTAGAAGCTACTGTAAATATGC
>NW_017314278.1:0-1110 GCF_000935625.1 Nanorana parkeri
CTCCAATCATTTTAAAATCAAATGTTAAAAACACAACTGAATTGAAATTTCGAACGACAATCGCCAATCCTGTGATGGCATTATCGAACATTCTAACTGATTTTTCGTACGAACGTTAGTGCAAAAATTTACCCCTGTATACCCTACTTTACTCTTGCCATGTACAAATATGTAACTTTGGATAATTTTCCTCAAATAAATGAAGTATAATTAACTGACTCTTTTGTATAATTCGGTCCTCTCTTTGTAGTTTTATGACTAGAAAAACACCACCTTTTAGGTTATATTAATGCAGAGATATTGAGAAATCCAGCAGTATTTATCAGCTTTTATTTATTTTATAACATTTATTGATCGCATTCTTTAAAACATTTTATTTTTTCAGTGTTGTCCTGGCTAATTTTGAAGAAGCCCAGAAAACACAGGTTCGGGTAGTAATGGGGCATGCAATACAGAAAGTAGAGGCATTCAGTGAACCAGATGACATCATTAGAAAGAGACTATCACATATTTTCAGCCTTTGTGAAACCAGTTTACACACTAGTGAGGATCTAGAGACAAGAAAACAAAGCTTGAAAAGTTGGCTGGAGCAAAACAATATTCCCATTACTGTACAAGGAGAATCACAGAGGACATTGTGTGTAGCTGGAGTACTAAGTATTGACCCTCCCTATGGACCAGATAACTGCAGTAGCACTAATGAAATTATATTGTCTCGCGTACAAGGACTGTTACAAAGCTATCTGACGAGCCAGTGCAACACTATATTTTAACACTTTTCTGTTCAGACAAATAAAAAGATTAAACTGATGCATATGTGTTTTATTCTATTTTTATTCAAGACCGATAAACAAATCAAGATCCTGACATTTATAACAGAACAAAAGCGTAATCAAAAGGGTAGCAATAGCTCAATAGTAGCTATTACTTCAGAATTTGAGCATTGATTGTGATAACTGGCCATTTCCAATGTATGTCAATGTGTGCTTTCTGTCATGGCCAGACTTTCTTCACTTAGACACTGTCACCAACCAAAAATTGCAGGCAAAAGCACAAAAAAAATCAAGTTCCAGGTGTTTAGACCCCCTTCCTTGCCAGGCCATTTTTCAG
>NW_017314279.1:0-1109 GCF_000935625.1 Nanorana parkeri
ATACATACTGATTAACCTATAGACCCAAAACCTCACTACCCAGGTGGGTAAAAGTTAATGTTACAAAACTCCGCAGTTGAGATCCTAACCGTTGAATTAGGAGCGTTACATAGACACGTGGTCCAGCAAGCGCCCACATCTCCTTTAAGGCCCACCGGGTAACCTTGATAATGGTTGGGAAGGATACAGGAGGGGGCACAGCACTGGAGTTGGTGGTTCTGCCCCATTACCTGCACTTTGTTGTTGGTGGCAGTACAGTCTTTGAAAAACTGACTTTTTTTTGCAGCATTTGGAGCTAGTTACAAAATTACTAGCTATAGCAGCTTCTCATGTTCTCCATTCTAGCTGCTCATGACAATGGCACACCATTAATCAATAGTGGTATAAGCTAGCAATGTAGGCAGCAACGTTGTCCTTTTGACATTGCCCTACCTGTCTCTAAAGACAAGGTTTCCTTTTGAGACCATTTTTCATGTTACGCCCATATTTAGGGCATAACATGAAATATGGTCACTTCAATGCCCCCCCACCTCACTTACCTGAATCTTCCTGTAGCATTCAGGCATCTTTTACATTTGTTGCAGCTGTGTGTTGCTCCACCCAGACATCCATGTCATCCAATTACAGACCCTCTGATAGGCTCTGTGAATGGAGAGAAAACAAGTCCCATCTGCCACTGCAGCAGGGGGACTTGTAGTCCATTCATAATTCCTCCCATCCCTGTAACTGAAAGAGTCTGCGGGACCCAGAGCATTGCAACCACAATCCACTGATTGTGGTTGCAATGCTTTACAGGTTGGAAAAAATTAAGAAACGCACATTTTATAATTTATGTGTTCGCATTTATTATTTTTTACTAAAAGGTGGGCTATGCCTTTAATATTATAAATATGTTTATAAAAAGTAACAGCTAAACTGCTGGAAAATATAAAAAAAATGCCTTGTGGCAAGAATTTAAAGTGCTGAAAAAAAAGTTTGCTATTTTACCTCAATAAATGTTATATTTAATGTAAATGCATTCTTAAATGGTAGCGTTTATGAATTATTTCTTCACTTTTCACACATTAATTATATCCAGGGCCGTCTTTAACGCAGGGCAAAAGGGGCAG
>NW_017314280.1:0-1109 GCF_000935625.1 Nanorana parkeri
CTGCCTCTTGATTCCCTGCTGCCCCCTGCAGGGGAAACCCGACACAGCATCCTGCCAGGTGATCGCAGGCCAAACGCTGCTTAAAGGTTGTACAATCCTTGTGATCCAATCCACTAGCTGGATTCCAATAGCAGGATCTTGCATGTGTAGCAGCTTTATCACAGCTTGAAGAGGACTTCTCATCCCAAATTGAGCATCTTCCTCTGTCTTTGGGGAGCAGTACTGGTGATAATCCAGAAGTTCACTCTGAGAAGCAGTGATGGCAAAGGGCTGGAGAGAGTTACAATCCATTAACCCCTGCATATGCACTCTGAGGAACAGTGCTGTCAATAGGCCTGAAAAGATTAACAATTCATTATGCCCATGCATTTGCACACTCTTTTTTATTTTTATCTTCATACATACCTGACCCTCACCTTATAGAATGTAGCTGGTCTCTTGGGGAAAGGAGGTTAATGCCATTTGGTAATTGAACACATGATCCACCCTTTGCTGTCACAGAGAAACTGAAGAGAATGGTGTGATTAAACAGCACCTGTCAGAACCTGCTAGACACTAACAGCCATGCTGAAAACCTGGAAGCCACATACTCGTGCTCAGGGTTATAGCACAACAGGCTCTGGTCACTAACACAATGCTGTATACATAGGACCATGAAAAAGATTACTGAATAACAGGCAGAATAGGCCTGAAATGAAGCACCAATTCCATAAGTTACAGTTTAAACACTAACAACGCTGGGGAACCACAGGTGACAGCAAAATACTCACATGAAAGGCACCCAAGAGTCCAGGCACAAGATTGAAGCTGACAGAGTTTAGCAAACACATTTCTGTAAGATCCAGTTTAAAGGTTTAGCAGCAGAGCTACAAGTGGCAGCAGCCTGCACTCAGCAAGCACCTGCAGGGTAAAGCACCACAAGGAAGCTAATGGATGTTTCAAGTAATTACCTGCAAGATTCAGCTAAGGGATTAGCAGCACCACAGAATCACATATGGAAGGTTTTAAGCACACATGGAAAACTGAATGGATCTACAGACATAAAAAAAAAAAATATGCAGAAAGATTCACTGCAAGGCCATAGGAAATAGCAGCACATGTATTACTGA
>NW_017314281.1:0-1109 GCF_000935625.1 Nanorana parkeri
ACCGGGGCCCTGAAGGTTCTAGTTACGCCTCTGCCCTGAGGGACTCCTTTTTAGATGATCCCAGTTTCACGTATTCTCTTCAGGAGGCATTTGAGGACTTTTTTGCTTTAAATGAGTCATTGGTGAGCTTTAATGCTACGGTATGGGAGGAACACAAGGCTACCATTTGTAGTAAACTCATTCAGATTGCTTCCATGGCTAAGCCCAAATGAGAGGCCCATATTAAACAACTCAAGGCGGATCTGTTGGCATCCCAGACATTCCAAAGTGTCCCTACTCTGTTAATATATCTAGACTTTCTAGTCTTAGGTATGAACTTAATTTGTGCTTAACACATTTGGCGGAACACCAGCTATGATGGACGCAACACAGGTTTTATATCAAAGGTGACAAGCCATGCTTCTAGCAAATAGGCTCAGGAATGTTGGCTTATAACATAAACGTTTACAGTTGTGTATAGGCCATGGTCATCTTTTGGCCAATCGACCTGCGATTTTGAAAGTATTCATACTCACCTGCAAGCGCTTTACCAAAGTGTTGGTCCTTCTTTTAAGATTTGGCATTGCCACTGTTGACAGATCCCTCTAAGGCTTTCATAGATTGAACAGACCATAAAGACATTAAAAACTGGTAAGAAATTGGGCCCAAATGGCTTTATTGCCATGTATATTTTTTAACTCAGAAAAAAGTTTACTAAAGTTTAAAAATGTTACAGAAAGAAATGAAAAGTACAGTTAAATCAAGAAAATCAGTTCAAATATGAATCATTGTGCGCAGAAAACAGTCACAAAATCATCTTCATGTATTACAATTAGGGAAGCACCGATACCGGTTTTCTGGTATCGAGTACAAGTTCAGATATAATTTTTTCGGTACTCGCCATTACGAATAACGATACTTGAATTCCCATTAAGGAAGCCGGGCGGCGTGTAATGACTCACGGCCCAGCTTCCCAATTAGCCAGGAAGCCATCTGCATGCTCCTTCGTCACCAGGTGACGGGGAAGCATGGAGCCAGGTTTCTGGTCCATCAGGAAGCAGCGGGGTGTCTAATGACTCGCCGCCAGGTTTCCTGATTGGTCGGGAAGCATGGGGATGGCTTCCCGGCCA
>NW_017314282.1:0-1108 GCF_000935625.1 Nanorana parkeri
CTTGTTTGCCTATCTAGCCTAAACTTGTCCTATTTTATCATGGTCAATCCAGGTGAACAAAACTGCAGTTACCTTACCGACAACCCTACAACAAAACATTAACATCTTCCTTAGTGGGCATGATGTACTGGTGACAACAGCATTTGGTGTAAGTGTGAGGTTTGATGGAAACCATAGAGTGGTGATAATGATTCCAGAGGAATATGCCAACAAAGTATGTGGAATCTGTGGAAATTTCAATGGAAACCAAACTGATGACTTCTTAAACCCAGATGGGGATTTAGAGCCTGATTCTAACAGTCTTGGTAACAGCTGGCAGGTGGACAATGACACAAGGTAACCACAACTCAATCTCAAACTCATTTATTCATAATAATAAAGCAATGGTAATTCATTAAACAAAGCAGAGTTGATCATCACCTAACCTTTCCAATAAGGACACAATCCAACCTATTACAATTTGAGAAAGGCTTAATTGCCATTGAGAAGGGCATAAACCTTAAGCTGACCATGCACACAGTATGAACTGATAGTGCAATGTCCTTTAGGTTTACTGGCATTGATTCTACATGTGGTTCGCAGGCTTCCTTTACTAAGTAAAATTGAATGGATTGTTTAGGTATGCTCTGACATTACATAGAGGTTGAACAGACATTGTCAGACTGTAATGTGTGTACACTGATTCATTGATTATTTCGGAAAACACAGAAGTTATGGAACATGAAGTTTTAACAACCTAAAACAATAAAATAAAAATATAAAACATAAAAACGTGAACATAAAAATCATTTAAAAAATGACACACAAGACTGTAAATAGTAGAAGAAATCATCAACAGGAGTTCAAATGTAGATGACAAAGGTTTTAGGCTCCATTCACATATAGCGTTTGCGTTTCCCCGCATGGTTTTCCGCACGGAAGACCGTGCAGGACAAGAGTGCTAGTATTTTAAATCCGCAAGAATGACGCTCATTTGCAGTTATTAAATATCGCGAACGTGCGGAATCCGCTGGATTATCACGCTTGTACTATTTCGGGGGCCATGCAATTTTATACCAAGTGGTCCCCGCAATAGTCTGAATGATGCACATTACAGTGCATTGTATTC
>NW_017314283.1:0-297 GCF_000935625.1 Nanorana parkeri
AGATTAATAGAAAGTGTGAAATACAAACACAATACAAACTATAATGTTCATAATCTTTTTTTCTAAAAGAGAGGGTCTTTTAAAAAATGTGTGAAACACAATACAAACTATAATGTTCATAATCTTTTTTTCTTTTTTTTTTAAAAGAGAGGGTCCGCATCAGAGAGTGAGAGCGGTAGGGCCCACGGCAGATATAGCGACGGGGTCCGCGTCAGAGAGACGGTCTGCATCAGAAAGTCGGTCACCGTTAGAGGAGGAGAGACGGTCCGTGTGTCAGAGAGACAGACGGTCCGTGTC
>NW_017314283.1:740-1108 GCF_000935625.1 Nanorana parkeri
GGCAGGGCAGGAAAGGGGGGGGGGGACGAGCGAGCGTCCCCCCTCTTCCCTCTTCCTGCACCATACCATGTCCAGTATGGACCTAGGCTTTCCCAAAATGGCTCTAGGCAGCCAAAGTTGAGGAAAATCTACTAGTGTGCCATGTTCCTTTTAATGGAAATGTCATAATGGTGGTCACCTAAGGTCTATATTGACATTCCCAACATATCAAGCTAACACTTATGACTGTTTCTATTTTATAGCTGCAATGGATGCGGGTTACCGGAAAGATCTGTGTTTTTTGTTGTAATGAGCTTTTGCCGCTGTTCTTGGTAAGTGACTGATACTGACTGACCATCTTTATAGGCGATAAAGTGATTTGCCTCACT
>NW_017314284.1:0-1107 GCF_000935625.1 Nanorana parkeri
TAACTAAACCAGAAGTCAGGTCATTGGAGATCTCGAGGAGTTGGAATTTTTGACAGAACACCAGAATTTCTCCTGAAAAATACAAGTGAACTTCCTGGTATGAGGGAGTGCCTAGGCACTCCTGTGCCTCCAGCCTCATAGCTGTATATCTGCGGTGTAAAATGTAAGGCACTGCACCCTCTGACTGCTCATCTAAGGAGATTTGGAGTGAGATTTAGTGATGTCTCTACCGTGCTGCTCACTGTTGTTCTTGCTGGAGGCTCTGACATGAGGAAACAAAGCTCTGCCTCTAACAAGATGGCCACCTCCACACAGAGGCAGTGCAGAACTAAGGTTGCAACCTGTCCGTGATTCCCCCAGACAGTCCAGGTTTTGAGTTCTGTATGTGCTGATGTCACGATTTTAGACAGACAGGGGCAACCATGGGGTCTTGGTGTTCCAAATTGAGTGGATGGAGGAGGCACGGGACAAGGAGGGACGCTGGAACTCAGGGAGCAAGGAGGCGTCTAAAACACAGGGTGCAGATCAGTTTTGAAGGGCACAGGGGTTCTGCTTCAGACAGATGTGTTGCTTGCTATCTCTCTTCACTCTCTCCTCTGGCTGTCTCTCCTCTCTCTCTCTCTTGGGTATCTCTCTTCTCTCTCTCCTGAATGTCCCTCCTCGCACTCTCTCCTGGCTGTCTCTCCTGGCTATCTCTCTTCAGCCTCTTACCTGGATGTCTGTCCTCGCTCTCTCCGGGCTATCTCTCCTCTCTCCCTGCTGTCTCTCCTTGCTCTTTCTCATGGCTATCTCTCTTCACTCTGTCTCCTGGATGTCTGTCCTCACTCTCTCTCTCCTGGCTATGTCCTTTCACTCTCTCTCCTGGATGTCTCTCCTCTCTCCTGTCTATCTCTCCTCTCTCTCCTTCCTGTCTCTCCTCACTCATCATCCTGGTTGTCTCTGCTGGCTGTCTCTTCTGGCTCCCTTCCCTGGCCCTGGGATGTCTCTCCTCTCTTCTCCCCTGGCTGTCTTTCCTCTCTTCTCCCCCTAGCTTTCTCTCCTCACTCTCTCCTGGCTGTCTCTCTTTGCTCTCCTGGTTGTCTGTCCTTGCTCTCTCTCCTGGCTGTC
>NW_017314285.1:0-1107 GCF_000935625.1 Nanorana parkeri
AAATATGTAAAAACTCAACCCGAAATCGTATACAGACGCCCTAGGTCCTTACGCGACCAATTAGTACATAGTCATCACTCAGAAGTAAAGAAAAAAGAGCCCATTCACACCGGCACGTTTAGATGTGAGCATTGCAATTTTTGTAGATTTATTAAACCAGGAAAATCCACGAAGCTCCCCAATGGCCAGCTGTGGTGCCCCAAAGACCACATTGATTGTCAAACTAGGGGGGTCATATATCTCATGATGTGCACGTGTGGCACATTCTATGTGGGTAAAACCATCAGGCCCTTCCTAAAAAGAATCCAGGATCATGTGTACCTCACATCAAATGGAAAGATGACTACACCTATCAGCCGCCATGTCGGCCTCTTTCACAATTTTGACCCTATGGTTCTATCTTTTTTTGGGTTGGAACACATAGCAGAGGATACACGAGGGGGAGACTGGGATAAGAAAATACTACAAAAAGAGACCGGGTGGATTTACAGGTTGCGAGCCACCAAACCACCCGGGTTGAATGAAACTTTGAGTTTCAAACCCTTCCTGGGTTAAAAAACTGCTCTTCTCTTTCTCTAGGATAAATTCTAGGCTAGTGTACGTCGATATATTAACACCAACCTTTACGGCTTTCTGATAACGATCAAGCTAGGATGACCTCAGCAGGTGCGGGAAATGTTCGATAACTACATTACCTGAACCTATACCAACTATAAGGTGTGGGAAATGTGCGATAATCACATTACCAGAACCCAGATTAAACCCAACCAACCTAGCTCCTTCCTCTTCTCCCCTCCATCTTCCCTCTCTTTCTTTTGTCTATTCCTCCCTTTCTATTCGCTATTTTTAGCCTTTGATAGGGAGTGATGAATAGGATTTATGGATATAGGAATTATATGTTGATATAGGAATTATTTATTTATTATCATGTTTATGCACTATCATGTCACATGCTTATTTGATATATAGAATCAATGCACCTTAGTTGGCATGTGTGTATGTCTTGAGCCGCCCAACCTCTCCCCCTTCCCTTTCCCCTCTGCTTGTTCTACCCTGCGATGCGATGGATGGTGTGTGGGCCCTTTGTTCCCCTGAGAGCAGGTGTTT
>NW_017314286.1:0-1106 GCF_000935625.1 Nanorana parkeri
AAAGTTGAAAATCTTGAAATAAAGAATTTATAAAAAAAAATTCAAAAATCACAATCGGCCGGTCCGAAAACAAAAAGTGTTTGGTATGGTAGACCCGCCCCTACATGTTTCGTCACCACCGACGTCCTCAGGGGAATTGCAGGTTTGTCTTTCCATAATAAATCACAGTTTATATAGCGCACATCAAAGTTAATACAACAATTGGCCACCAGATATCTCACTAGCGCCACACAGTGGGATAGTTTCACATCTCCTCAAGCTAGATACAAATTAGACACAGATTAGATACAAAGTAAAAGGTGAAGAGTTATTAGTTCTCTCTCACTTGTAAAGGTGAGCGTCTCTATAGGCCATTATCTATATCAATAATATCATATTCTTCATACAACCCAATGTTATTGCATATTTTAATACATATTGATCTGACATAAAAAGGGAGCCTAAATGCTACAGCATGATTTGAAAGTAGTTCCTCACAAAAATCCACATAAACAAATGACAAATAGAGAGGAAAACCCCTATAAAAGGGCCTTTCCATGTGCATAGAAACTGTCACTGTTGTGATCATTTTGACCCCCACGGGGTGAGATCTTGCGTGGAGCCCCAGATCGAGGGAGATTATCAGTGGTCTTGTAATATAAAAAATGGCTTTACTAAACATAGTCTCTCACGACATTTCAAGTTGTTCCACAATAAAAATCTGAAACTTCTGAAGATAACCGGTATTGATAAGGTTGAAAGCCACTGGTGGGGAACGAACCTGACTCGAAAAATTTCACAGAACGAATCGAAATGGATCTTTACGTTGGATACGATGACCCCCAGGGGTCTAAATATTGATTTCGATTTGAACTGCTTTTTAAGTAATAAATAATTTTACATTGGTTTTAAAGTCAATAATTAAAAGGATAATTAGCGACGGGACACCTGATTTTTTATATACTAGTTTCTTATAATAGTGCTACATGTGCTTTTAGGCATTTCCTTGTTAAATTTCTAATTTTATGTTAGATCAATATGTATTAAAATATGCAATAGTATTGGGTTGTATGAAGAATATGACGCCATTGGCGTTCCTCAACTACAAAGAATGTAACAAAAAATGC
>NW_017314287.1:0-1106 GCF_000935625.1 Nanorana parkeri
TTACCTTCCTTTAGGCATTTTGGAAATTTTAGCACACCATCCAAACATTGAATTCGTAAATGCTTCTCATCAGATATTTTGTATCCTGGTATGCACACAAATGTCATGCTGTCAAAATGTTCACTGTATAATTTTCTAATTTCACCAAATTTAAACTGAATGTAGTTTTGTTGCATGTCAATTTCTCTTACTGTGCAAGGTGCTAAAAATAAATAAAGGATATCATTGATTTAAAACAAACAATACAATAAAATACACGCAAAAGTAACTTTTGTGAGCATTGTAAATAAAGAATGAGTACAAAACATAAGTGCAAGAAACCATGTTATGACTGATACTTATAACATGTCAATAGGTCATGAGCTAATATTTTTGAACTACTATGTGAAGTGCTAATTTTAATGGCTAGGGTATCCAAAGTATATCTTGTCCATAGTACGGTTCTTACTGTGTGACTTTTGAAAAATACTGGCTAGCAAGAAAAAGGTAAAAATGTTTGACAGTCTACCAATACTTCTGCCTGCATATACTGTATGCCTATATGTTTAGTAGATCTCCATTATGTTTATTATATTGAGTTGCTATGCATTTATTTTACTAGTAGAAATATATAAATATATACTGTATATACCTGTTCTACATCAAATACCAAATATGTGTGAGAAACTCTGTAATTCAAAGCAGTGACCATACCTCGACAGATTGGCTCCTTTTCCCATTCTCCATCTCTACATGTAATGGTTTCTTTGCCTTCCATTTTATAATAATTTGCACACTTATATTTTACAGAAGAACCTGTTGGATAGCTTAGTCTTTTTAGGTCTGTAATGTCTCCATATTGGACTACCGGTGGTGGACCGCAAGTCTGTCTAATACCTGTTACAATAAAAGCAGAAAAAAGTCATACAGCCACATATTATTTGTTTGTAGAATTTTGTTATTTAATGTATATCTATAGTTGGAGCCCTTTTTTTTGCTCTGACATGAAAGGGGAAACCAGAACAGGTATCCCCATAGGAGGACTGCCTCACCTTTACAACAAATACAACAAGTACAACAAATCCAAGCAATAGTACATTATACATAGAGTGTATAATGTATTGCTG
>NW_017314288.1:0-1105 GCF_000935625.1 Nanorana parkeri
ATAGATAGATAGATAGATATTGTTCCAGTTTTCTTTATTGTATATATGGTTAGTTTAACAATTAGTTTAAGGTTAGGTTAAGTGTCACTTATATTGTACCCCCTTAAATTAGTGATTATCAGGATCTAAACTAATCATTTGTGTCATTGGGTTGCTTACCTGACAGAGATAAAATGCATATTTGCAAAAAAGTTTTCTTTTACAGAGTCAGCTAACAATCAGAGAGAGAAGAGTGCCAGGAAATTGATATAATCATCCACAATATGTACTTTAGAGTAAGTCCTAAAAATGATTGAGATATATACAGTAAATACTTGTTGCATAACATAATTAAGGTTTTTGAAGTTGCCTTAATTGCAGCGTGACTTTAACCAAGTATAATAGTCCCCAGATACAGAACAGAGTAAAAGGCAGCATGTCTTCCATTGTCCTTAGTTATTTCATAACCCCCAAAACTTTTCCTAGGCAGGAAATCCAAGGACAGGCGTTTCATGTATAATACGATATGCTGAAACATCTGTCTGTTCTCAGTCATATCTGTGTGTTGATGGTTCCCACTGCAGTCGTTTCTGATTTTGTACTACCACACTGTATACCCTCTTCTGCATAGAAATGAACAGCAGCTGCTTACACAGTTATACATTAAGATCATCTCAGTTCAATAAATGCAATTTCAAGGCTTCAGATTTGCCACTCCAAAACTTACCTCTGAAAGTATTGAATGGAACATGATTTGGAGCATAACTTCAAAAGTACTGGGCAGTTAGATGACCTAATACTGAAATGTGTCACTATGCTTTATTTGTTTATTTATTTGAGTAGTGAGGACTTCTCTGGTAATGTTATATATTTTTAGAAATGTTTTTGGCCCGAGGACATCCAAGAACAGAAGATGATGAGATCTTCCTGGCATTCTAGCTTCTAAATAAAAAAGGGTTGGATGCTCAGTTGAGTTGGACAAAATCTCAGCATTAACCAATACTTCATGAACTCTCATTCTTGTATTATCTTGCAAGCAGGAACCTATGGGAGGGAGAAGAATTTCAAAGAAAGGGAAATCCTGTGGTATATAGATAGATAGATAGATAGATAGATAGATAGATAG
>NW_017314289.1:0-1105 GCF_000935625.1 Nanorana parkeri
GTCACCTTATACCTGTAGAAGGGTCTCATTCATCGGGTCACATGGTATATCAGTAAATAATAAGTCAAGGCAACTGGACCAGTGAAACGTCTTCGGGAGAGATGCAGCAGGTCCAGTTGCCTTGACTTATATTTAGAAATATAAATAATATAATTACATAATTACAATAATTATAATTACAATGTTTTGAAGTCCCCGCCCCCTCGTACACGCACATACAAGCGCAAACATGAGAATTGCACCCCACGTGTTACATGTCAATCACCGGTGACACTGAGGCCCCGTTCACATTGAGCGATTTATCGCGCGGTAATTCCCGCCATATCGCTCTCCAATGCTTTGCAATGGGGCTCTGTCTGTCGCGGGTCGTGCGTCGCTACAGCAAGACCCTTTTTTGAGCGGATTTTGCCACGATTCAATGGTTTTTGATGCAACCATTTGTGCGACAAACGCGAGATTTGCGAATCGCTCAATGTGAATGGGGCCTATAGCAGTCTAAGATTTTAAAGCGTCGCCTCTGGGACATTTGGGTTTTTGAGGTTTCATAGGCGGACGCAATTTTAAGACTCGACATGTTTGTTATCACTTTACCCGGCGTGACCCCGCCCCTTATATTTTACCAACCAATGGGGTATTATATTCTGTGCTTTACACGTCATTTTATCATGAATATGAATTGCTCTTCCCTCCCTTATCCTAATGTCTCACCTCCTCCACCTGACCGTCTTCACCATCCTTCTCTTTGTCTTCCTCCTCTTCATCATCATAGTCCTCATCCTCCTCTTCGTCCTCCTCAGAGGAGGTGTCCCCAGCCCCATCCACCTGCAGGACGAGGGGAGCTTGCTGTTGCCCTTGCTGGGGCTGTTGGGGATTGGCTACAGTGAGTTGCCCCTGGGTGGGGGCCTGCGGGGCAGATACAGTGGTAGGGATGACCTGGGTCTTGTTCCCTGTGAAGAGGATCTGCTGCGGCTGGATAATGACCCCAGTCTGCTGGGGCATTCCACCCGGCATAGGGGCCAAAACCTGCAGAAGACAGGAGGGTATTATAAAGGGTACCAGTCCATTATAGGGTCGCTGCCTCCTCCCCCTGGACTATGGTCTCTAT
>NW_017314290.1:0-1105 GCF_000935625.1 Nanorana parkeri
CCTCCCAGCTTCCTGATTGGCTGGGAAGTCGGCTCCATGCTCATTGGCTGGGATGCCAGCTACCCGGCCAATCAGCATGGAGCCTGCCAAACGGCTGGCTCAATGCTGATTGTCTGGGAAGCCAGCTTCCCGGCCAAACAGCATGGAGCTGGATTCCTGGGCAATCAAGATTCCTGGGCAATCAAACGCTGCCCGGCTTCCTGATTGCCCGGGAAGCCGGCTTCATGCTACCGGATGTACCGGTATCGGTACTCTGTATCAGCGAGTACCGAAATATAGATATCGGTACTCGTACTCAATACCGAAAAAACTATATTGGTGCATCCCTAACTAAAACCTTCATCCTATCTTGAAATTATCTTCTTTGCTATTTTAAAAAGTCAGTAGAAAGGGAAAATGTTGGGGAAAAAAACAATACAGGATTTTTACCAACTATTTTTGGCATATCTTAATGGTCCGCATATCTGGCAGTGTGGCAGAGGTGTATCCATTATCTTGTCTCATAAAGTTGAAAAATATGCATTAAGTCAGATATCTTTTCAATCCTTTATAAATGTAGAAGGAAACATCTGGAATACAAACTCTCAAAAGTGACGTAGGAGGAAAAAGAGTAAAAATGCCTGTGCACCAATTTATTTATTTTTTATAAATAGGCCCCTTAGATTTGTTTCAACTTACTATGACCACACTAGTGTATAAAAACGATCACAGCAATAGAAAGTTTCAGTGCCGTTCAATGAAGGACTTTGCTGAAGCAATCTGTACGATAAACCACAAACTACTCACATACTTAAAAAGCCAAGGCTGGCACAAACTCCATGAGTGGATTGGTTTTTATCCGTCAGTGCATTCTGCCTGTCTGTCCTCATTCACTGCTCGTAGCCCTGTATTCCTGGAGGTGGAGGTACATCCCCCTTCTTGGCAGGCAAGTTGAGGAGAGAGTGTGTCTCATTTTGGATTCTTGGCTGGGGAACAGGCAGGGGAAGAGCTTGCTTGCGTCTAAAGGCCTCAGAACTGCTCTTAGATTTATGCCCATAGGCTTTCAACTTGTGTGGCCTGCTCTGCAGCATGAAGTCAAAACCTGGGAATGCACAAGTTACAGCAA
>NW_017314291.1:0-1104 GCF_000935625.1 Nanorana parkeri
TAATTAATGTAAGATGATTTCATATCAACATGTAGAGCTGTATGTTGATGTGATTTTTAGTCAAAGGAGATAAAGGTGAAGCAGAGCATTGTCAGGTCACCAGCCTAGGTGGGTGTACAGTCTGCCAGGGCTGTGTAGATCTCAGAATTGGATGGACAGAAATACAAATCGTTTGGCTGGCAAAACTGCTTCTAGATATGTGCAGTATTTCAATGCATTTTAGGAAATTATGGACCGTTACATAATAGCTATTTCCTCAAATAGGCATAAGGCAGCAAAGAATATTGAGCTTTAAGGTTTGATAAATGTGACGCATGAGGAAAACAATAGTCTTCACTGTGACAAAGAACGGTAGAATTAGATTGGCTGCTATTGTCAACCCAGACTGTCTGATCACTTTCCTTCGGAACACTTATCAGTAATCACCCCTGTGTATAATCTAAAGCTTTTTGAAAATGCCAAAAGTTTGGCTTTTTTGAGCATTAATGCAAAAGTAGATTTAAGAGAAAAGTAACGTCGCTTCTCTAAAGCAGCACATACTGTATATTTTAAGTTTCTCTTTAGAGTGCGCTGTGCTCAGCTTCCTGAATGTCCGTCTATAATTTGAAGTTTTCAGTGAAAGTGGCAGTGTTTTCTTTCTCCCCAGCCATGGGATGCATTAATGCTTTGCTGGTTTACAAGTAGACCATCAGCCAGTCTATAGAGATGGGTAACTAAATTATACTTTTATTCTGCAGCCGGCTAAACCTCTCCATTTGGAACAAGAATGTCACCATGGTCTCCATACTCCGCCAGCTGTATGATACAGTTAACAAATGGAAAAGCAAAATTTCGGAGCCGTAGCTTGGTGCTAAGTGATCTGTATTCGATGTGAATTTACTTTGCCTTAACCCCGTGAAATTAACAGTACTTCTTGACATCCGACCCCTCGACCCCACACATAATAAGAATTCACAATGCATCATGCATGAGTGTGCTTGCGCAATGCAAAACTGGGAAAAATGACCATGTCACCTCTTTATTATACAAAAGCAACCTAGTCCCCATGGCGAGCTTCATATGTGAATGCTCAGTTTAACGTTATTATCAAAGAAAGTAGGATGA
>NW_017314292.1:0-1104 GCF_000935625.1 Nanorana parkeri
AAATTGTCAGCGCTATATAAATACCTGTAATAAATAAATAGTCTATGTTGGAGCAATGAATAAATTAAGGACAGGTATACTTTCAGGTAGCCCATTCCTCCTTAAAGGTTAGGACACACCAGAAGTCCAGCACAGCACAATGGCAGCTGAAGACCCCTAGCGTGTCCCCGTGCAAATCAAGCAAGCTATCTTTTCAAAGTAATGCGCAAATTAAAGAAGGTTTTATAGAACAAACAATCAAAAAATGTCCTAGCACACTTTACCAGCTGGTAAAAAAACAAAACAAGAACAATTTACACTGCCCCACAACTGTCATGGTAGGAAAACATTTGAAGCAAGATGTATTCTTAGTAAATCAAAATCAAGCTCATTCAAAATTATACAGTACGTAATACTGGAGTTTATCAGGTCACCATTTTGAGCTCATTTGTTTCTTTATACATTTATATATTTGTAATTTTGTGGTCAAAAAAAGAATAATATCCCATATGGTCATTTCTAAAATGAACATATTTATTTATGCTTCTGCGAAGTCAGCTGGAATTTTACATGTAGGAGTTGTAAGATGTTACATTTACAGTAACTGAATTTTAACCAAACAACTATGTGACAAACATGCCTTTAAGCACAATGCCTTTAAGCAGAAGAATTCACATATCCAGGCTCCAGAACTTGTTGGCCTTACTGGATATATAAAATATTGATGTATAGATTGGATAAAGTCATTTTTTCTTCTCTCTTCTTCACTGTTTCCACTAAGAAAATGCATCAAGAGCATATCAATTATATCCAGGCAAAACTATTACTAATGTGTTATTATTAGTATGGCTAATTATAAGACCAGTATGCATACACAGTAAGTAAACTTTGTTGTGTAACCTATGATTCTGTGTTATCAGGCAAGGCAATGCAAGGTTAGTGGAGGCATTCTTTAGTAACCCCAACCTGTCAAATGTTCTCGTTTTACTGTAAATCTTTAGTTTTTTAGTTTTCTGGGCTGCCTTTATGAATAACTGTGGTAGTTTTTAATATCATGTGATTACGCTTTCTCTGGTTTATATGCACAGGGCTGGCCTTAGGGGTGTGCGAGCAGTGCGGCCGCAC
>NW_017314293.1:0-1104 GCF_000935625.1 Nanorana parkeri
AGGAGGCTGAGCGGGGTGGTGCGGGAGGAGAGCTCAGCCTCTTGACAGCTCACTGCTCCCGGCTCTCCATCATGGCTCTCTGCTTGTTACAGGAGCGGGAGAGCTCATCTCCTGTGACAGCTGTTTACTCCCCGCTACGCATCCTGAACTCTCTCCTCCCTGCTCAGCCTCCTGAAACAGTCTCTCCTCCCTGCTGAGCACTGGTCTTTGTCCCCTCGGATCCCTGCTGCCTCTGCCAACAGGGGCGAGGGAGAGCAGCAGGCATCAGGGGGGACACAGACAGGTGCACAGTGGGTCAGGAGAGAAGCAGTCAGAATTCACAGAATTTTCGGCCGTTATGGTACTTTCGGCATTTTGCCCAAAGTACCATTTTCGGCCATAAATGTTCCAGCGGCCGAAATTTCGGTGCATCCCTAGCATAAATAATAGGAAATATTTAGCAGCTGATTTGTCCTTGGTATGTACTTTACCTGTTGAGACTCTATTTTTCAATTTTCTACTGATAAAGCCAGTGTTTGACAAAACATGTTGGGATTGGAATATCAGCATGAGATATCACACTATAATGGGCTGCTTTACAGTATATAATTTTAATGATGTAAAAAGACAATAAAAGTTTTACAAGTCGGTGCTCGATGTGTGAGCTGCAAGTCACAATGTTTATGCATGATTGTGACTTAAGACTTTTGTTTGTTTATAGGTTTTGATTGTTCTCATCCCCATTTAGAGTCTTCCTGTCCCATTGTCTGTGGCTACGGGAATGGGTAGTGAAGGGCAATAAATCTACCCAGCGGAGACCCAGACAGCAAACAGTAGCTGTCAGAGGTTATGAAAGTAAATCTAAACTTAATCACTAAACTCTCATATAAATTTTAGCATGTCAATGTAATTTCAAAAGAAGCTTTTTTATTATATTTTTTTAAACAGAACTCAATGGTTAACTAGTTTTGGTCTAGGGAATGGATTAAAGAAGATATACTTACCTGAGTCTCGATCCCAACTGGCTGCTAGACTGGTTCCCGCAGCCCCTTCTTCCTCGGTCTTCAGCGGTCTGACGACCCGTGACATCATCACGTCCATTGCAATGTTCATTCACTTGCATTA
>NW_017314294.1:0-1103 GCF_000935625.1 Nanorana parkeri
CCTTCTGGGCACCTGTACCATCTAGATATTATTTTATAGTTATTTTCTTGGTGAAAGGAAGATATAACAGAACTATGTGTCATATTAAATATTCTTCCCCACTCTTCATCTGATATATCTCTCCTCATATCTTGTTCCCATCTTTTCATATTTTTAGTATGTCCCTTATCTTCCTCTACCCTTAACATACCATACACTACTAACAGAGTGTGGGTGACAGGTGTTTCTGATACACACAATTTCTCAAATGGAGTAAATGCCCTATTGAGAGTTTTATATGTCCTAAAATCTCTAATATAATCTGATAGTTGTACTGCCTCCATCCATAACTTCCCGTTGTTCTGTCTTTCTGGTCTTAAAGCCATTTTCAGTTCTTCTCTACCTGGTTCTAATATTTGCCACACCTGTATATGTGGAGTATTCTCTGTATTTAGTAGTGAAATTGCTTGCATACCTGGCGGATATTGTGGGTTATCCAGAATAGGAGTCAAGGGCCCCAGCCTTGATGATAATTTATATTTAGTTGCGTACCTGTCCCATATTCGTAGCACCGATTGTACCAAGAAAGGCAAAGTTGTCATCTGTGGTCTACTCTCCACTGACAGCCAGGGGAGATTCCTCAAGGGTACTGGGGAAATATCAGCCTCCAATTTTACTACCCCTTTATCTTGGCCCCGATGTATCCAGTCCAATAGTCTAGATATTAAGATTGCTTTATGGTAGAGTGTAAAGTCTTGGATTCCCAATCCTCCTCTTTGTTTTGATCTCATCAGGACTTTTGCACTTATTCTAGGGGTTTTATTTGCCCATACAAATTTCATTGCTGCCGATTTTTATTTTCCGAAAAAAGGATTCTGGCAGGGAAATGGGGATTATCTGGAGTCTATATAATATTTTAGGAAGGAACATTAGGAATATTAACCCCCAGATATACAAAATATTTAGCCTGCCATCTAAATGGGTAGCTATTTTTTATACTAGTCTTAACTTTGTCTGTTAGGGATATATTTAAAAATTCGGATTTAGATAGATTTATTTGAAAATTACTCAGATCCCTGTAGTTCTTCAGTTCTTTAAGAATATTAGGTATCGATATTATTGGA
>NW_017314295.1:0-1103 GCF_000935625.1 Nanorana parkeri
AAATATAACAATTATTTTATTACCTGTTGATCCTGCAAGTAAATCCACAATTCTTTCACTGTCTGTGACAGGCCAAGCTGCCCAACAAAAGTGCCAGTTACAGTTACAGCCAGTCCCAGTCCCAGTACTCTGGTCAGAGCATTGGTCAACCAACCAGTACGGGTCATGGACCGCAGCACTGCAGCAGATTTGATAAAAGCACAGGATGAACACTGTAGAGATGGGGGCTGGTTGTCACCCTATTAAAGAAGGTCTCAGCAACAGAGGAGAAATTGGAGGGATCAATAGGTACGTGTAAAACATTTACTCACACCAAAATGAAAACTACATTTTCAAGGTAAAAAGGAAGCTATTAAATAAGTATACTATTTGGGTTTTCATAAACTTTAAGCTTTTTAAAAGCGGTTATGTGACCCTTTTCTGTGTTGCAGAGATCCCAGTCTTCCTTTGACTTCTGTGCCTGTCCAGAACTTCAGTCCCTACAAGGTCATCTTTTCTCAACAGGAGTAATGCATATAAGGGTGGCAGCACTGGTGCTTTATTGCTATTGTGACCTGCCCCTTCACTCCCCCTCCCCACCCTGTGGACTACAAAGTGTGATGAATGGCCATACTGTCCAATAGGGAGGTGAAGAGGGCAGAAAAGTGCAAGCCTCAGGAAGACTGAGAGACCTGACCACTATGTACAACATAAAGAATCCTAAAATACATGCAACCTCTAGAACCTGCATCTTGATTCTTTATCTGGTTTACCTTCTGCATCAATCTTACAGGTACACTATAAATAAAAGTTTTCCCTCTACGGACTGGTAAATGACACTAAAGTAACCATGTTCTCACAAAGCTGGGGCTATTTATTTTAAAAAATAGGGAATATATCCTTATTTTGTGTTCAGTACTTTGTTGTTCATTTTACTCCATATTAATAAAGTTGGGAATAGTGAACTGGGGATCTGAAAAGTAATGAACTGGGATTCAAAATTGTGGAATGAAGTAATGCAAGTGTTCTAGGGTGAAAAGCAGGATCAGGTGAACTGCAACTATAAAACAGTGAATTTAAAGTCACTGGGTTACTGTTAGAAGGCGGGGGAGGGGGAAGAGTGC
>NW_017314296.1:0-1103 GCF_000935625.1 Nanorana parkeri
AAAGGACGATTGCAGTGTTTATAATCCGGCCAACTCCGTCCACAAAATGGATTTTGCCGGTTTATTTTCCTGTTAGCCGAAATAAGCTAAAAAGCAGCAGAGAGATGGCCCGGGGCGACTGTATAAGTAGGCAAAACTGACGTGATCAATACTTGCCCTGAAATAACAGCAGAATATCAATCCTGACCTTTTTTCTACAGGCTCCTGCAGGGAAAGCGCGGGGCCCCGGCCGTCGCACGGCTGCGGAGTTGCCTGGTAGCAGCTGACGGGCTGGCTGTACTTGTTGCTCATTAGCTCGGAATAGATACATTGTGTTTAATGTAAGTGTGATAATTGCCCGGAACCTTTCCTGCAGGAGACATTGCGGAGAGCGATGGCGACAAGGCCGAGCGCTCCCCGCATTACAGACGAGCTGCCTGGCTGCACATTATTCCAGCCGCTTGCGAGGAGGGGAACACAAAGGTTGATGAGGTCCCGCAAGGACGGCCATTAATTACAGCACAATGGCGCATTGTCCTCCGGCGGGAGGCTCTGATCCGATTCCGAGACATTTCTATACAATGTGTAAGCAGGAGGAGAATGGAATCTTCTCTCGGAGTCATTCCTCCCGGGAGAGAGATGTTTATTCCCCGGGAAAGCGAGGCGCAGTAGATTTCACATTGCAGCGCTCGGCGTCCTGCGTCTGCAGGGAAAACGCGCCACAGATTGATTTCATTGCTCACAGAGAGGAAATGTTCTGCCTCTTTCATAACTAGAAGCTTCTTATTCACGATTTCACATTATGGAGCAAAAAAAGGGGTCTGTGTGCCAGAAACGGGAAATTCAGGCATGGGGGGAAGAGACAAGATAGATACCCTGATGGGGTTTTATGTCTCCGCAAGACCAGCAACAACATCTTCCTGGCAGTGCCACCCCAGACATGGAGTGCAGCCCTCTGCTATGGGAGCTGCCAACTCAGACATGGAGTGCAGCCCTCTGCTATGGGGGTGCAACCCTATGCTGTGGGAGCTGTGCCACCTCAGACACAGGGTGATGCCCTCTGCTGTAGGAACTGTGGCACCTCCCACATGAAGTGCTGCCCTCTGCTGTGGGAGCTGTGCCAC
>NW_017314297.1:0-1103 GCF_000935625.1 Nanorana parkeri
TCTGGCCAAAATTCAGATTTTAACATGTATGCAAAAAAAAATGTAAAATTACCCTGGACACAACGTGGTTAAGGTAATACTTTCCACTCAAGTAGAATTGAGATCATTCTAATGAATATTGCAGTGAAGTCATCTCTTGCAGCTGTATTTCTACAGTTGCAGCTGTATTTGAATAGATATGTCTTTACTTTGCAACTCTATCATTCAATCAGACCACTGAGTGGGGTGAATTACTTCCTGTGTTGCATTGGCACACCTACAAGCACAATTGTTCACTGTACTTGCTATGTTTGGTCAGCATTGGATAACATGATTTTACAATATCCTTTCTATTTGTAGATAACTGTCTCACATATCAATCACAGAACTATGTTGTACACAGCTGTCTTAAATACTGTGTGGAATTTAACTGTATACCTAATCAAGGTTGCAGCAGTAAGATTTTATTTGAAATATTTCCATTTTAGGGCTCATTCAAGCCATAGTGTTGAGCTAAATGCACAAGATGTGTGCATTTAGTGCATGCTAGCAAACTGCACTGCTTGCTAGATGTGCTGGAGCATTGCTTTGCCAGTCATTTGAGCCCAACACACCTCCCAACAGGCATGCATTGCAGTGAATAGGTTACAGTGAAAAAAGTAATGCATGCCCTACTTTTTTTCAATGCAACATACGGTATTGAGGTACCATGTGTTGCGCTGTGTTGCGTTGGGGTGCAATTTAATGGAATGGCAACGCAGTGTACCAGCACATGTAGTGTGTGGTGCAGTAAACTGTGCGATAGTGTGCATTAAAGTCATGGATCCTGAGCATTTAGCACAATGCTATGCTGTGAACAGGCCCTAATAGTTCAGTCACTCATTAATGCTGTTTTTCATATTTTTGTGTTTATTTAAAAGAAAACTAAAGCCTAAAATTAAAACCTTTTTTGGCTTCCCCCCCCATTTTAGGTCAAATGAGTATACTTACTAAAGTACTCCTGTGACCCATAGTCAGCATATAGCGGGCTTCTGCCTGCTATATGCTGACAGTGTAGAGCCCTACAATATTGTCAGGATCCGGCCCGCTGCCTGATTGACAACTGGCTCTGCCTCTCTAGAGCC
>NW_017314298.1:0-1103 GCF_000935625.1 Nanorana parkeri
AAGTCCTCCCATTGCAAGAAGATCTTTGTGCCCGAGGGTACAGAGGGGAACGAACCATAAACTTATATATCCTTTTAGTACTCAGTTCTGCTGAAGCACGACAGGTTGCTATCACTCAGAGCGCTGAACTCGTCACTTTTTGGTACAATTTTTCCAACACACATGTGGCCACATACAACTTTCACCCTTGAAAAATAATCACCTGCCTAAATATTCCGGCTATTATGCCTCTCCACATCTTAACAGAGAAGGCCCCTAACGCATGCCACGCTCCAGTGTCTAGTGGCAGGAGGAAACGGGAAGCCCCTCCAGCAAGCTTTGATCCTTATTTGTATATAGATGCTATTGGAGTCCCAAGGGGGGGAAAAGGCCCAAATGGTAAAGTTACCCTAGCCATTAAGAAGCTAGCAGACCTGTCAGTGGAACTAAAGAAGAATTCAGGTATCACAGACCCATGGGACCAATATTTTAATTGGATGACAGGTTGGCAGAAAGCATTAGCCCAAGTAGGCGTGGTGGTTCTCATTTGCTGATCTTTATCAGCCTTGTAGTCTGCTGTGTGATCCCCTATGCCAAAACATTAATGGGTAAAGCGGTGGATGAGAGTACTTTGACCCCAACCATGATACAGGTAGAAGAGGACGACACCTACCTGAGTGATGACGAGAAACCATATTCCCCGTTACGATCCTTGTCCCCCAAATATAATGTTATAACACCTTAGATTAGTAAGAATAGGGACAGAGACCACCTGACAGTGCATACCAACATGTCGGGACCAGAGGTGGATTAGCCCCTCGGACGGCCCCTATGCATGTTAAGAAAAGAGTTCCGGGGTGTGTGCCAGGTGATAGGTAAAGGGACAGGAAAAAAATCATCATTTGAAATAGTCATTTTAGGGGGGACTGTAATGGAAGTGGTTAAGTACAATTATGACAAAATGCCTATCTCAATAGACAATTGTAATATATATGTTAATTTGCTTTTTGCTCGTTTGCCTTCCTCAAAACCTTGCTCAGAAATTGGTGCTAAGCACCCCCCCTCCCCCCAGATCCGAAGTATGCAGCAGAAATAGGAACCAAGTTGGCGCCTCCTCTTCAGAC
>NW_017314299.1:0-1102 GCF_000935625.1 Nanorana parkeri
CCCATGATCCTTTGCGGCCGCCCAAGATTTTTCAGATCTTCTGACGGGAGCGTGTGGCAGAGACACAGTTACAGCAATGCAGAATAATATGAAGCTACATACTTTGCTGCTCACCAGGGCTATGCATGGTCTCACTAGGGCTGTGCAGGTGGTAGGCGTCACCAGGGCTGTGCAGGAGCCAGGTAGACAATGCACCTTAAACATTTCAGCTGACTCCTAACATTTGAGGTTTTCTCTAGTTGATCTATCTCCTCAGAGAAAATCCTGCTGTCTCCTGGATGAGACAGACTGGCTCCAAAATTCAATAATAATTAGTCCACCTCAGAATTACCCTATGGAGCTAGAGGCTGTCCACAACAATTCTGAAAAATATTGTACTGATAGACAGAGAAGCAAACTACGACAGAAAATACCATTTAATAGAAAGAAAAATAATTGAACAAATAATCACCAGATATCCTGAAAGCAAATGGAGCAAAAAGCAAGGAAGACTACAAAATTAAATATATGCAACTTTATTGTGGAATGCAATAAAACAGAAGAAAAGCATGATGAATTGGATACCTTTGTCTGCCAAGTTTTCACAGTTCCCTCTTTATGCATGTTGGAAATGTATTTTAATTTGACAACATTTTTCCTTTTGACAACATGGAAAAATAAACACAGCCTTGTATAATCATTGGGCAATATAACATCATCTGTGTTTGTTTACTAAATCAATACAGATTAACTTTTTTTTTTTAAAGTTTGAATTTTACTGAGAACTCTTGCCCTGACTACAAAAAGTATTTAGTTGGCTTCCCCTAAACTACCAATCATTTATCTGGTATAGGCAGAAGGAGACAGATATCCACCAGCGGAAGAAAGTTACAGACAGCAAGCACTACATGGAAAGTACCAAAAAAAGAAAAAAACTGCTGCTGAGGCTTTGGGCAGTGGGGCTAATCACAGAAAGTAAAACTTTTGAATGGATGGGTACTTAAACCAGACCAAAGAAGAAACAGCCCTCCCCTCTAAGAGCCATAAGAAGCCAATGTTTACCCTGGTGATAAGAAAATGTATTTAACCCCTTCGTGACTGACGACGTACAGAGTACGTCGCC
>NW_017314300.1:0-1102 GCF_000935625.1 Nanorana parkeri
ACAAAAGTAGCCACCCTCCAGAAGGAACGACAGTGTCAGCAGTTTCAAACCAGTTTCTTATCACAAGAGGCAATAGGAAAATGATCAAGTGATACTGGACAAGTGTGAAAAAAGATAGAGTTTTAGTTGACCTGATAAATCTCCTATACTGTACAAAAAAAATGTCTAAGACAAATACTAGCCCCAAATGTAATTGGGAGGCCTTCAAAATTTGCCTTATTTAATAGTAAGGGATATTACCTTTGTAAATGGTAAACAAAATTGTAAACTTAACAAGAATGGTTTGGAAAACAAAACTAATTCTGTCTCTCAGTCTGGGAAAGGATTTCACTATTTACATTCATATACTGCCAGATTACACACTACCTTCTGCACCTTTTGCAGTGCCTGTGTGGTCTGCCGTATGTAGGGCAGACCACAAGGACACTGAAAATGTGTGTGAAAGTACATATAAAGTAAAAAAATATACATTGTTGAAGATCTTAAACACATAGGTGTCTATGTTTTAAAGCAGACAATGTGACTTTCGCAAAAATTCTCTGGTGGAGAATCAGTCGCTCCCATTTTACACACATGCACAAAATTAGAGACAAAATGGATTTATCAGTTGGGTACCTTGATGCCAGATGGATGTAACATTGATTTAGACATTAACTGCTTTATTGCAAATAGTGGAAGAATACATTTGGAGAATAACACATATATTTGTTTTAGTTATATCTTCTTATTACTCTTTCTTATAGATATTCATGAGATTTGTTTTACACAGTGTTCCATTACTATATCTCTATGTGTTATATGTTTTGTATATATTCATGAGATTTTAATATTTCTTTTGGGAAGTTCCTCTTTTGGTGTTTTTTTCATATATTCCTAACACCCATTCTCAGATGGGTATGTCATCTTTAAATAGCCTGTGTTTTTACTTTGAGCAACAGAACTTTTATAAGAGTGGTCACTGTACAGTATATGTAAATTGATTTGACATAAAAAATTGACTTGGAAAGTGTGATGCCAGATGCTACTGCAGGCTACACATGTGCAATCCAATATGTAAGAGGTAAAGTTTAAAGGAGAACTATGGGGTCAGTGTTTTTCCCCA
>NW_017314301.1:0-1101 GCF_000935625.1 Nanorana parkeri
ATCCTGCGTTCTCCTCCTCTAGGACTATCCTGCGTTCACCTTTGTATAATTGTATTATATTTCTTCCTGCCAGGTTGATGTCACTTGTGGGAGGAGCTCTGTGAACTATGAACTCATCGTCCCCCCGGCCGGGGACCACGCCGCCGGTATCCGTTGCCAATGTCCCGTACCTGGTGACAGAAGTCCTGACGGCGGTGGTCTCCGTGGTGGGCAACACTCTGATCTGCGTGGCTGTCCTCAATGACCGCCGGCTGCGTACTGTTACCAACAACTTCATCCTGTCCCTGGCCGCAGCGGACATCCTGGTGGGAGGCGTGGCCATCCCCTGCGCCGTCCTCCTGGACCTGGGCGTGGCCCGGTGCGGACTCTACTCCTGCCTCCTCATGCTCTGTAACCTCATGACCTTCTCCTTGGCCTCCATCTTCGGGCTCTTGGCTGTGGCGGTAGAGCGTTACATCTCCATCTTGTGTCCCTTCCGGTACGGCGCCGTGGTCACCCCCCGGGCCTCCGCGGTGGCGATCGCGTGCACGTGGATCCTGGCGGCCGTTGCCGGCCTCATGCCGCTGATGGGGTGGCGCAAACCTTTCCCTCCTGGAAGCCAATGTCTGTTCGGCAGCCTGATCTCCGAGTCGTACATGGTCTACCTGGTCTTCTTCGGCTGCGTGGTCCCGCCCCTGGCGGCCATGCTGGTCCTCTACGCCCGCATCTTCCTGGAGGTCCGGCGGCAGATCCGGCAGATCGCGGAGTGGGAGGTCAGCCGCAGGCGCCGGAGGAGGCGCATTGTGGTCAGAGAGTTCCGCGTGGCCTCCTCGCTCTTCCTCGTGGTCTTCTGCTTTGTGCTCTGCTGGTTTCCCATCCACATCCTCAACGTCCTCCGACTCTTCTCCCCAAGATGGCCGCCCCCCGAGGAGCTGGTCCTCACCGCGGTCATCCTCTCCCACGCCAACTCCGCCATCAACCCCGTCATCTACGTCTTCCGCATGAGGACCTTCCGGCGGGCCGTGGAGGCCACGCTATCCTGCTCCTGCACCGCCGCCTCCGTGGGAGGTGTGGCTGGCTCCAGCCTGGCAAAGGCCCCCCAGGGGCAGAGGAGAGGCTCCT
>NW_017314302.1:0-1101 GCF_000935625.1 Nanorana parkeri
CGTTTGTGTCTAGGTGCTAAAATAACAAATATATACTCACCCAAAGCTCCAAGCCAGCTGTCACAGTGCTCCCTTAAGCCTCTCCCCCCCTCCCCCGCAGCATTGTAATCTCCCTCAGCACCCTCATATCCATACACAGTGTATAGACATTGATGATATATGGGACCTTAGACCGCTACGGAGAAGGGGGAGAGACATTGGAAGGACTGGTCTAAAAAAAAGCTGGATTTGGGTGAGTAAACCTTTGTTTTCATTTACCTAGACACAAACGAGCAGTTAACCTTTGCAGTGTGGGGGTAGTCCCACTGCCAGGGTTGATAGCAAAAATTCCTGGAGTACTTCTCTAAAGCTGAACATGCTCAAGTGGGTGTAGAAGGAAATTCTTGTGCAATGGTGGAGAGGTGGAAAGGGAGGAGCAAGGACAATGAGGCATGTGTGCCTTTTGCTGCCAACCATTATCATTTATGTGCTGCTTTGTGGGGAAAAATCATGTGTCTTTCCATGCATGTGGTACCCAAATGACTGATACATTTACAACATATATGACAGATGTTGAAAACCACTATGGCAACCCATGTGTTAAAAAAAGGCCCAAACTGCTGTGTGGAGGTATGTGGAGCAGTCCTGGGGATAGCAGTGGTCTGCAACCATGGGGCAGTGCCATCTGGTGGTATATGACTGCTAATCACTTCACTTCTCTGGAAGCTGCCCCGCCCCTGGATTACACCTCGCCTCATTGATGTAGTGCATCTTTTTTCTCTAAATTTCTGGCACTCAGATATAGTCTGCCACCTCATCAATACCTACCTCATTGCTTAAGCCAATTTAGCAGTTAGCTGCAGCTGTAGGAACATTATGGCTATTGTGTCTCCCTGCCTTTAAGCTCTTGGCACTCTCTTTCTCCATGGCTGATAAGAATTCTTGAGCACCCACCCACATTAGGTGAAATAATTCAGCTGACTCTTACATGCCAAGTTGTGGGGCAAAAGCAAGATAAGCTGTAGAGGAGGAGGGTGCATTTGCAGCTGCTGGGGAAAATTGACTACTCTGGGTCTGAGAGGGCAAGGATTAAAGGAGAACTATGAGGTGAGTGCTTTTCAC
>NW_017314303.1:0-1100 GCF_000935625.1 Nanorana parkeri
TGTGTGTCCTTCCTCTCCATCAGACCTCCTACATGAAGGTCTTGATGATTGTGTCAGGTGCAGTGGCTGTGGGAAGCTCTGGGTGTACGAGGCATCACACATGGTGCAGGCCGGGAAGGCATGGGCCTTGGACCTCAGGCTGATCTGGAAGAGTTCAAATGATGGAGGCGCCAGCTCCGCCCTGATGAGTGATCACTGAGGCGCCAGCTCCGCCCTGATGAGTGATCACTGAGGCGCCAGCTCCGCCCTGATGAGTGATCACTGAGGCGCCAGCTCCGCCCTGATGAGTGATCACTGAGGCGCCAGCTCCGCCCTGATGAGTGATCACTGAGTCCCTTTAAGCTAGTTAAAGCTTTTGGGATTTACTGCGCCGGGCATGACTAAGCTTCAACGTTCCAGCAAGTCGGTGCGAGACCTCCGAGATTCTACAACACAGGAAACAAAATGATCTGGTCCCAGCTAGAGGGGCGGAACTCATCAGACTGCATATAGTATATAGGATGGAGAGAGTCCTCCATGGGAGCCATTGGCATCCTCTACCTAACCCCTAACCTCTGACCCTAACCTCTGACTACCAGCACAGGAAACCTAAAGATATATGGGGGAATGCCTGCAATGTGACCACCAGCTCTGTGCATATTTCTGGTGGCAAGTCCATTACAGACACAAAGAGCTGTAAGGATGTAAACT
Source organism: Nanorana parkeri (assembly GCF_000935625.1). Taxonomy (NCBI): domain Eukaryota; kingdom Metazoa; phylum Chordata; class Amphibia; order Anura; family Dicroglossidae; genus Nanorana; species Nanorana parkeri. Next base: position 691 of record NW_017314303.1, read on the forward strand.
TCTGTGCAGTGGATGGTGTACACTTATTGGTGGGTTCTGTGCGGGGGATTGTTTACACTTATTGGTGGGTTCTGTGCAGGAGATTGTTTACACTTATTGGTGGGTTCTGTGCGGGGGATGGTTTACACTTATTGGTGGGTTCTGTGCGGGGGATGAACTTATTGGTGGGTTCTGTGCGGGGGATTACCACCATTGGGCACTTTCAATGATGTCATTTAATGTCCCCCCACAGCTGCAGTTTCTCCGTGTGGTTGTACGTCACGGATCAATGTCCAATCAGCCTCTGCGGAGTCTTCTATCACCTGGATGAGAGGAACGACTACGTCACCCCCGCTGTACTGATGGCAAAATCAGGTGAGAGAGGAGAGGGAACCCCCCTCACATCGCCTTCCCAGTCACCCCACAAACCA
>NW_017314304.1:0-1099 GCF_000935625.1 Nanorana parkeri
CAGAGATGAGGTGATCATTGTACTGCTGCTCAGTTCATTGTGACTGTCAGAGTCTTGCAATACCTCATGGGAGTTGTAGTTCCACAACAGCTGGAAGGCCGGAGTTTGCCTACCCCTACCTTACGGGTATGGCCAAGCTAAGGGAATAATATGCTGGGTTGAACATTTATTGTCAATCCCTGTAGAATATGTAAATGTAATATAAATAATATCATCAGGCTTATTCAGTAATGCAAGGAGCAATGTGCACAGGGTTAATAGCCTATAACTAATGAAAACTCAGATTTTCCTAATTTGGCTCCTAAAACCGAAATCTAATTGGTTGCTGTGGTTTACATTGCCGAGTACGGCTTTATTTGGTAAGCTCGCTTTGTACCCATCTATCCTGTTTGTTTCCACCCTGATGGGACTCTGCTGCTCCCCCACTTCATATAGCAACCAGGATGGATGAAAGTTGCACGGATTCTCCAGAAAGCAGATTTCCAAAATTCAAGTGCTGCTGTCACCACGACAACCACAACATTATACCGCTAATCATCCCCTCGTACCGAAAGCAAAAGCCATTAACTATCCCTTATTACTACTAGGCGGCTTCATTCATGGCTTCGGAGCTATTAAAGAGTGCATTATAAAAGAGGAAATCTCTGTGAATTCCCCCAGAGCTCCTTGCTAGTAATTTCCCTGGCACTGTCACAAGATGCCACTAGACACACACGCCGGCTTCATAACCACCTGATTGTAGTCACAGGACATTGGAAATTCTGCAGCCTTTCCAGGAATGGAAACAGGCAACGGGGGAATAAAAATAGAGACTGATAATGCTGCTGGAGCTTGGCTGCCAGTACTGATAAGGACCCTGGAAAAGGAAGGGGCTCTGTGTTCCCTATAACAACACCAATTATAATCCAGCTGTCACTTTTCCTCGGGTAGATTACAACATGAAAGCTGGCTTGATTGGCTTCCAGAGACAGCACGCTCTCCTCCACATCTGTGCTGTCATTGTTATTACTATACCTGGCACCAATATTAAAAAAAACACCAGACCTTGAAAATACATTGAGGGGGAATTTATCAAACCTGGAGCAGACAGAATCTGGAG
>NW_017314305.1:0-1099 GCF_000935625.1 Nanorana parkeri
CCTCTGCTACTTAACTGACCTGATCAATATCTCAGGAGTTTTATTGACTTGATGCTATACTCGGACTAAAAAGTGTTCCTTTAATTTTTTTTAGCAGTGTATACAGTATATTGCCAAAAGTATTGGGACGCCTGCCTTTACACGCACATGAAATTTAATGGCATCCCGGTCTTAGTCCGTAGGGTTCAGTATAGAGTTGGCCCACCCTTTGCAGCTATAACAGCTTTAACTCTTTTGGGAAGGCTGTCCACAAGGTTTAGGAGTGTGTCTATGGGAATGTTTGACCATTCTTCCAGAAGTGCATTTGTGAGGTCAGGTACTCATGTTGGACGACCAAAGGTGTTCTTTCGGGTTGAGGTCAGGACTCTGTGCAGGCCAGTCAAGTTCCTCCACCCCAAACTCGCTCATCCATGTCTTTATGGACCTTGCTTTGTGCACTGGTGCGCAGTCATGTTGGAAGAGGAAGGGGCCATCCCCGAACTGTTACCACAAAGTTGGGAGCATTAAATTGTCCAAAATGTCTTGGTATGCTGATGCCTTAAGGAGTTCCCTTCACTGGCACTAAGGGGCCAAGAGCACAACCCCTGAAAAACAACCACACCATAATCCCCCCTCCACCAAACTTTACACTTGGCACAATACATTCAGGCAAGTAACGTTCTCCTGGCAACCGCCAAACCCAGATACGTCCATCGGATTGCCAGACAGAGAAGAGTGATTCGTCACTCCAGAGAACACTTATCTTGAGTCCAGGGGTGGCGTGCTTTACACCACTGCATCCGACGCTTTCCATTGCACTTGGTGATGTAAGGCTTGGATGCAGCTGCTCGGCCATGGAAACCCATTCCATGAAGCTCTCTACGCACCTTTGTTGTGACAATCTGAAGGCCAATCAAGGTTTGGAGGTCTGTAGTTATTGACTCTGCAGACAGTTGGCGACTTCTGTGCACTGTGCGCTCCAGTATGCGCTGACCCCGCTCTGTCATTTTACCACTTTGTGGCGGAGTTGCTGTTGTTCCCAGTTGCTTCCACTTTGTTATAATAACACTAACAGCTGCAATATTTAGTAGCAAGAAAATTTCACAGAACACCTGAATCC
>NW_017314306.1:0-1099 GCF_000935625.1 Nanorana parkeri
CATGAATAGATATTGCCAATACCCTTTTGGCCAAAAACATCACATGCTCAAATGTGTAGACAGTCTATATGAATGAGTTGGTGATATGTCCTAAAATAAAGGCATGTGTGTTCATATATGTCTTTTTCAGTTAATCACGAACAAATGTGATCTAATTGTGGTCAGAGGATAATGAAAAAAATCTGATCTATAACCATACAGCTCATCCTCCAATACAAAATCCACCCTCCCAAAAATATAATCCAAATCCTAGTTCAAAATGCGGATTTTTCCGCGCACCACGGGAACCGGAAGTGCGTCATCATGAACTTGCGCGTGACCCGGATGTGGAACGGTGAGTAAGTTGCTGGGCACATTGGACTGAGAATGCCACCTCTTCTCTTTGGCGAGGCCCAAAAGGCACTAATTGTGCGCGTGAGTACATTTATTTGGTGTTTTTCGCATGCATATTAGGGCTAATGTTCACATCTGCATGTCTGCTGTGTTTAGCTTGTTGTAAAATGCTTCAGTACACATGTGGGTCCATGTATGTGCAGGCCTCTGTGTTTAGCCAGATGTATGTGTATCTGCAAAAAGCAGACATACGTACATAGATGGGGATCTGGGGACTGCCCTGGTGACAGGAAGCAATCAATTCATACGTAATGCAAAATACCATTGTTAAAGCAGCAGTGCTTTTAACATCATTTTCAGGCTATCAATTCCTTCCAATATCCTGCCTGGGGGGTCCTCTCAACCTGCCTGTGAAGTGGTGCAACTATACCATGTATAGAACATGCAGCAGCAAAGATTTCATTTTGAGTGTTGTAAAAGTTTTTTTTTAAACTTTGCTAAAGTGTGCCTTTCATCCCTCAAAACAATCCCTGATCTTTAAGGCCCCGTTCACACTTAGCGATTTATCGCGCGGTAATTCCCGCGATATCGCGGCAATTTACCGCGCGATATCGCTCTTCAATGCTTCTCAATGGGGCAAAGGGTCCTGCAATGGAGCGGATTTAGCCGTGATTCAAGCTTGCTCAATGCAAGCATTTGCGCGATATCGCGCGACAAGTTGCGCAATATCGCGCAAAATGCAAATCGCGTAACAAACGCGCGATTT
>NW_017314307.1:0-1097 GCF_000935625.1 Nanorana parkeri
GGGTGTCGGTGTTCTCCGGTATACATAATGTATGGGGGTGTGGGGGTCTCCATGGTATATAATGTATGGGGGTGTTGGTGGTCTCCTGTATATATAATGTATTGGGGTTCTCCGGTATATATAATGTATGGGGGTGTCGGTGTTCTCCGGTATACATAATGTATGGCGGTGTCTCTGGTATACATAATGTATGGGGATGTGGGGGGTCTCCATGGTATATAATGTATGGTGGGGTCTCCGGTATATATAAGGTATGGGGGGTCTCCAGTGTATATAACTTATGGGGGTGTGAAGGGTCTCCAACGAATATGATGTGTGTGGGTGGTTCCCTGTCTATATAGTATGGGGTCCCCAGTAGATATAGTGGTTGGAGGACCCCAGGTGATGTTCGGAGGGCTCCCCCGAATATATAGAACGTATTCTGGACAATAAGATACATTTTAATCATCTACCTTATCAATCATCTGTTTCACCGCCTCTCCCCGCAGCCGGAAGTGAGTTGCGTCTCAGCTCTGTCAGATCTGCGTTCCAGCTTGCGGAAGTGACGTCAGAGCAGAGCGACCCATGAGCGTCCCTTGTTGCGCTCCCTGATTTCCGCTGGGCGCCCTCTGGTGTCTGGCGATGAGCGGTGCTCTCGTCTGTCTGTGCGTTATATTCCATTGTCTTTGTGATCCTTAATGTCTGTATGTCTATTGTGTGTTAGCCGATCACACATCGATGTGTTATACACATCACACTCATTTGCAGTATCACATTGTCAGTAATGTGTGCTTGGTGTCTTCAAGAAAATGGCAGCAAATACCAGTCTGGAGTCACTTACCCAGAGTTCCTTGCTCCTCCTCCCAACATCCTCTTATAGGAGGTGGTGGTTAGATGGTGTTTGGTGTAGGTATGGTATTCTTCATAGAGGAAATCCAATCATACCTGAACTCTTCCTGATCTCTGTATTCAGTCCAGCCTCCCTCCTTTCCCCCATCCAGGTAAGTACTGGGTATTGACAGAGACCACTCTGGTTGCCATGGTTACTGAACTTGTTGTTTTATAGCAAATGGAGGAGAGCCGTCCCTGTGTCCGCTCTGTATATAGGGAGGAGGGGA
>NW_017314308.1:0-1097 GCF_000935625.1 Nanorana parkeri
CCAATAGCAGGCTGGGTATGGCTCCCAGCCTCTAGATGCAGCGGAGGCACAGGGGCGGGGCAGAGGAGGCACAAGGTGGGGAGGGCAGAAGAGGAACGGGCCGGGTGATCAGGGGAACAGGCTGGGTGAGCGGAGGAACGGGCCGGGTGAGCGGAGGAACGGGTCGGGTGAGCGAAGGAACAGGCCAGTTGAGCAAAGGAACGGGCCGGGGCAGAGAGATAGTTACAGCGGTCTCTTCTCCCCGCTGGTGCCGGCTGCAGTGGTCTGTGTCTCCGCTGCCTCTGCGGATATTCATAATAAATGGACTACCTTAACCCAGCACATGTTAACGCATGCCGCAATGCACGTGCATTAACACATCGCAATGGAAGCCTACAGTATGAATGGGCAAAGTTTGGGGATCTCCTTTCAAACCATTAGTGGACCACTAGTTCCATTACGCGGATATTCCATAGTTCCTCAATAGTCAAGCTTAAAGGTAAAGAGCGCAAATTCTCCCTGGGGGACCTATCGCTCTTTATATGCCTGTGCTTATATGCAGACTGACACCTACCCGTCAAAGCAATTTGATATTTGCATAACTCCTCCCAAGAGCCAGCCCGCTGCATCAGGGCTGAGGGCTACTGCGAGGATTACTGAGGCTGTGATATTATAAGCAAGCTTTGTACAGCACCCTCCCGGCCCCTCCCACCAGCCATAAGCTTCCTTCATTGTACAGGGAAGCACAGGGACCTAGTGATGACATCACTAGGTCTAAAATAAGGTAATGAAGATGGAAAGGTTCTAATTATAAGTTGATGAGGGAGGAACCAGGGAAGGTAAGATATAGACAGAGTGTTATTTTTCTTTTTTTTTTCAACATTTGTATGAGAGTGACATCAAGGAGTCTACAATGGATGTGTTAGGGAACAGCTCTCTTATGTCTCAAGAAGGGGTTCCCAGATCACCAGCAGAGGAAATTGGTGCACTTCAGCTTCAACTGGTAAATAAATGAATCCGTGAGCAGGTAGGTGAATCTCAAGGTTTAGATTTCCTATTAATGATCACTCCTTGCATGATAATTGTGTCTGGGCAGACCGTATACTTCAAGAGCATGT
>NW_017314309.1:0-1097 GCF_000935625.1 Nanorana parkeri
GGTCGTAGATGGCAGTTCAGTGAAAGACCTGGGGGGGAAGCTGACAGTGTCACACTAAGTTTCTGTAGGGGGAAGAGCCGGGTATGACGGCTGGGTTGCCAATGTGGCACAACGAGGGGTGGTGACGGCAAGAAGCCGGCTGATGTTCACACTGTCGGGCTATGTCTGCAGGCTGGAACAGCACTCGGTTCGTGCCTGGAGCTGGCTGGACTCCTAAGCACGAGTCGGTTGACGGTTGTATGGGGCAGCAAGGCGGCTACGCGTTTCAAAGTCCAAGACTTCTTTTTCAAGCCAGGGAGACTTTGTTCTTAGAGCTTCGCTTGTCTGGGAAGGGTGGGGCTGTTTGATGCGGATTCAGTGGGACGGGCGGCTGTGTAAAGGTGCCCATACAACTTACAGTTATCGTTCGAAAAACAAATGCAATCTGTTTTTCGTACGATATTCGCCAAGTTGATGGGAAGTGCACAATCACAATTACTGTACAACTGGCCAAATTCGGCTTTTGTCGAAACGGATGAAAATCGGTGGATTAGTGGCATTTTCTTGTGGCAACAAAAATCCCAACATGAACACTGCACATGCGCAACGAAAATCTGTTCTGTCGATCGACGAAATTTAGCCAGTTAGTAGCGAAGACGAACCATTGTCGAAATCTACATTGGTCTGTGCGTGATGGGCTATTTGTACAGAAATTGAACGAGGGTGTGATGATGGGACAAAGAAAATTAAATGATAATTGTAAGGTGTATTTCCACCTTTAGAGCTGTGTTCTCAGCGGCTTCCTTTCCTGTCCCGCCAGGCAGAAAGCTGGACAGAGCATCGCAGGTTGGTTAGAGCTGTTAGCAACCTGGGACGCTGAAGAGAAAGCTGCAAAACAGGGGTTGTGTCAAGCACACCTGATGCAACTAATTAAACGTGACACTCAACAAACCTCTAGCCAGACCAGGTATTTCACAAGCTCAACTGGAGCAACCAATGAAGCCCTTGATTGCTTGTATAAGGTGTGCTTGAGATAAAACCCATGTGGCTCACATTTAATGTTAAAAAAGCCATAGAGGGGGGGCGTGGCCAACCATGGAGGGATGAAGACGTGCTGC
>NW_017314310.1:0-568 GCF_000935625.1 Nanorana parkeri
TCGCGCGATTTGCATGTCGCTCAGTGTGAATGGGGTCTCATAGGGTATTAGCTGCTGTCTTTTTTCTAAATGTTTTTGTGGTTATTTTGTTGTTTTCCACCTTAATGGTTAGATCTAGAAAGGACAATTGGGTTTTACTATGTGTATAAGTGAATCTCAGGTTCCTTTCGTTAACATTCAGTTCTGAGATAAAATACTCTAGTAGATCTTCCCCGCCATTCCATAGCAGCAACACGTCATCGATATACCTTAGCAAGGTTTTTGCATGGTTCCGGTATAGTGGGTGTATACAGACTATCTGCGACTCCCAAAGTCCAAGGTGGAGACAGGCGTATGAGGGGGCTCCCAGGCTCCCATCGCTGTTCCTCTTATTTGTTTATAGTAGACGCCTGAGAACTGAAAGTAATTGTTTTCTAGTGCAAATTCTAGAAGTTCCAAGAGAAATTAGTTTTGTCGTGCCATTTCTGGGTAATGTCTACTGCTTCTAAACCCCATTCATGGGGAATCGAAGTATATAGGGATTCTACGTCTATCCCAACTAATATGGTGTTCTCGTGTATTTGTAGTC
>NW_017314310.1:2191-3288 GCF_000935625.1 Nanorana parkeri
AATGGAAAAAAGGGCCTCAGTCATGAAGGGGTTAATAAGCTGATGTGATGTTCATTGAGAGGAAAGTCAGTTAGATTAATGACATTCTTTGCTTGTTCTTCCTCCTGTAGGGGGCATGTAGTTAGTATCGATGGCTTCTCGTTTTCATAATAGTTCTTCTTGGAATTGTTCCTTGGTTTATTGTGTCTTCTTTTTCGTGGTCGTCTGTTCTTCCTGTGTTTCTCGTTCTGGTATGTTGTCCATTCGTTCCTATATCTAAAAAACTCACTGATTTGCTTGGGAAATCACCTTCACTTTCACTTGTGGATAGCCCTACTGCTTCTCTGTCCCTGCTTCTACGGGGTCTTCTTCTTTGAAGACTTCTTCCTCTATTTTGACTGAGATCAAAGGGGTCCCCCCTCTCCCAGTCTTCGACGTCTCTCTGGAATTTCTAAGGTTTCTCTGGGCTCTCTCCACTTCTTTTCGTAGCATGTCATTTAGTCTTTTGAAGGTTTCATTTTCTTTTAGATGTTCTAAACCCTTTGCGCTTTCTTCTATGTTTAGTTCAAAATCTCGCATTTGGATTTTTTCCTCTTCTATGATGAGTTTCATGGTTGTCAGACCGTAGTCGAGGCTATGTTTTTTCCATTTATCCAGAAACCTTTCGTTATGGAGGTGTTCAGCTGGAATTGTTTTATTCCTCAGACCTCTTGGGATGATGCCCGCCTGGACATATGATTCTAAAGACATGACATCCCACTTTCTATTGAGGTGTTTTATTATCAGTTTTTTATGTTGTTTAAATTTCTCCCTTATTTTATTTTCGATCCCTTGTGTCTGTGAACCGTCTCTTTTAAATGCTTCCCTTATCTCCTCATCTATTTCGTAACTTAAAGTATAAGTCATATTGTTTGTTTAGGAGCAGGTAGATAATACACAAAAAAACCACAGGAATTCTTGAAGCAGAAAGTCTATTGGCTGTAATATCGAGGGAAATGATAATTTGTTGCAGGGTATCAGAGCGATCTCAACAGAAGGGAAACGGGCAGAAAAAAGTTGATCAAACGAGATCAGTAATTAACAGTGAAAAAAAGGGGTGTTTCACTTTTGGAGATGCA
>NW_017314311.1:0-789 GCF_000935625.1 Nanorana parkeri
GTGAAGGAGAGGGGGGGGGGAGGGGACATCTCATGATAAGGGTCCCTGAAACCTAAACACTGAAAGCGTAGGAAATGCCGCGCTTTGAATAGAGAGGACGGGACAGGCAGGCTGGCGACGCGGCAATCACTCAACCGCGTGACAACACCACGCAGAGAGAGGCGGCCCTGAGAGCGTCAGCCTGACCGGGGACACCACTGACCCTGCAGATACTGAGATCTATACACAGAGAATAAGAACAGATACTGAGAATGACGCCCGGCATACAGGACAAGAGAAGTGGTACTGTGCAGAGTCCATACATAAAGAATGAGAACAGATACTGAGAATGACACCCGGCATACAGGACAAGAGAAGTGGTACTGTGCAGAGTCCATACATACAGACTGAGAACAGATACCGGGAATGACACCCGGTATACAGGACAAGAGAAGTGGTACTGTGCAGAGTCCATACATACAGAATAAGAACAGATACCGAGAATGACACCCGGCATACAGGACAAGAGAAGTGGTACTGTGCAGAGTCCATACATACAGAATGAGAACAGATACTGAGAATGACACCCGACATACAGGACAAGAGAAGTGGTACTGTGCAGAGTCCATACATACAGAATAAGAACAGATACCGAGAATGACACCCGGCATACAGGACAAGAGAAGTGGTACTGTGCAGAGTCCATACATACAGAATAAGAACAGATACCGAGAATGACACCCGGTATACAGGACTAGAGAAGTGGTAATGTGCAGAGTCCATACATACAGACTGAGAACAGATACTGAG
>NW_017314312.1:0-1096 GCF_000935625.1 Nanorana parkeri
AAAACTAGAGCAGACAGAATCTGGAGCAGTTGCCCATGGCAGTTTCATTTCCAAAGCTTAACTGAACATAAAGTAGAAGCTGGTTGGTCGCTATGGGCAACGACTCCAGATTCTGTCTACTCCAGTTTTTATGAATTCCCTCCTTTGTGTGTAGTGGGGATCTGGATACTGGAGAGAGTGAGAGGCAACACAATGGTCGAGAGTAGCAATGTTGACTTTCCTGAGGTAATAATGTGAGTTCTGGGGTCTACTTCAGTAGGGGTCAAATCTGAGTTGCTGGTGCATAAACTTTCCATCTACATTGACTCCTGGTGGCAGAATCCTTCATCAGTGAAAAGGAAGGTTAATGTATCCTTTATTGCACGCAGCTTGAAAAACTAAGGACCCATTCACACCAGCCTGATCCACTGCACTGCGTTAAATACACTTATGTTATTGTGCAGTGTGCCTTGTGCTAAAGGCTGATTGCACTTTAAAACAAAGTGTACTTATTATTTAGGCCCCTTTAAGGTGACGTCAGCACTCCCTCCCTTAATCTGCATAGATGATTACCAAATCCTGATGGGCCAGGCACAAGTTGTTTGTTGACATCCTTCAGTGGAAGTCTTCTTCTCCTGGCCACACCTGCGCAGTAAACCCCCTTTGACTTCTATGGGGCCCGTCTACCTCTGTTTCCTGTCTGGGAGATGAGCCCTTAGAAGTCAATGGGTAATGCACAGGAACTAAGTAAGTGCATTGCGTTGCAGTGAAAAAAAGTTGTGCTCGTGCTCCTTTTTTTTACTGCACTGCAATGCACGGTATTGTGGAACCGCGCTTTGCTCTTCAATGCACAGCTGTTGGGAAGTGTACTGAGATGCCATTCAAAGGAATGTTTAAGTGGGCTCCAATTTATTTGGGCTCCCACTTTCATAGAATTCCGGCGGTCCCCCTCCTTGTTTTTCTAATAAATGAAGTTTCGGTATTGTTAATAATAAAAGTGTTATTATATATATAAAAAAATGTTAGCTCACAATTTAGGTGCGTTTCCCCTTTAAGACTCACCTGCGAGTTTTTCGGCGGGAAAATCCTCAGCTCGTGGGCTTCTGGAAGGTTCCAG
>NW_017314313.1:0-1096 GCF_000935625.1 Nanorana parkeri
CGGCCTCCATACTGCCATCTCTACACCCAGCGTGTCGGAATTCCTCTACATGTGTGTCTCTATGCACGTGTGTGTGTGAATCCTATTATATCTGTGTGTCTATATGTATATATGTTTTAGAGTGTAAGCTCTCAGGGTCAGGGCCCACCTTACCATCTTGTCTTGAATTGTATTGTGATTGTAATGTCTTCTTTATATTGTACAGCGCTGCGCACACTGTTGGCGCTCTATAAATCCCGTATAATAATGTGTGTGATGTGCGTGTGATGTGCGTGTGATGTGCGTGTGATGTGCGTGTGATGTGTGTGTGATGTGTGGATTCTGAGCACTTTGTGTGTGTTGATCGGCGGGGATCGGCGGGGATCGGCACGTCCCCCCTGTAGTAGTAGATTGTATAGATTGGAATATAAAGCGATACGTTTCGCACACAATATCTCCTCATTGCCATCGGCGGAACATTCTACACAACAATCTGCTCCGTGTTGCGGGATAATCCCCGGAACATAAACCCCGGATCACGTCCTCCACTACCAGAACCTGACCCAGAGGGGGACGCGGCGGCCGATCGCTCATTCCGCTGGCTGTGTTTTATTTTGTATTTGGGGATTCGAACTATTGAGAGGAAAAGAAAAAGTTACATTTATACACAAAAACACAACATGCAAGTGTGTGTGATTGTGTACTGCGTGTACAGTGTCTGCATGTGAGTGTGTACATACGTGTGTGAGTCTGTCCAGGGTCAGCGGATGATGAAGGATGGGAATGGTCACACAATCTGTTTCGGGGAAATGGTTTCTATTTCCAGCATTGAGATGTTTCCGGAACAATTTGACAAAATGTAAACGTTTAAAGGGGAAGTGACTCCGGGGGGAGGTCCGGGGGGGGTCCATGTACCCCGTACCGAGAACCGCTGCCTGGGGGCACAATATGGCGGCTCATCACTCTTAGGTGGGCTTTGTGTTGGTGGGTCTGGGACATATGTATTCAAAAAGTCCCGTGGGCGTGTGTATGTCTGTGTGTGAATCTGTCCATGTGTGTGATTGTATGTCCAATAATGGGAGCTGTCCAGTGCTGATCCGAGGTGTGTAGATACAAT
>NW_017314314.1:0-292 GCF_000935625.1 Nanorana parkeri
GCGAAGGCAGGGTAAGTGTAAACTGCTGTTAAAGCGCTTTTTTAAAACTTTTTGCATATATCTACTGGTTGCTAGCAGTAGATATATGCAAAAAATGGAGGGTTTAGAAACCCTTTAAGTGTAAAAAAAAAGTTTAAAAAAAATTAAAGCATTAAAAAAAATATTCACAAATAAAAAATAAACTAAAATAAAGACAAAAAATATTTTTAAAGTCCCCCGCCCCCTTACATACACACGCAAACATGCGTCGGGTGCGCCTATGTGCGAAAACGAGGATTGCACCCATTACACC
>NW_017314315.1:0-1095 GCF_000935625.1 Nanorana parkeri
TCTGAAGTGGTGCTGACACTGTCCTTCTTTCTGGAGGGTGGTTAGGGCAATCCTTTAAATTAGGGATGCACCAATACCGAGTATTTGAGCAAGTACTCATACTTGCCCAAATGCTCCGATGCCTAGCCGGCCACTTCCTGTATCAGGAAGCCGGGCAGCGTGCAATGACGTGTACAGAAGCAAAAAAATTTTTTCACTAGTTGCTCGGGTTCCATGTTACCCATATAAACCAATCAGTTTGCAGCTTACTGGAGTCAGGTCAGTGAAAAAGTAATTTTGATTGCCTTTATGTTGTACTAACTGCCCCACAGTTCTTTTTAATAATTTTTAGTAGAAGTTCAGTTTATGCAGTGTCCATACATATCATACAGGTGCTGTATACACATAAAATGCAACTAAACAAAATGGTCAGCACATATGTTTTTTAGTAGAAACTTTCATTGGTATTTAATTTCTATCTGTGTTGACCCCAGTTAGATAATTCCCGTGACTTCCTGTCCCAGAGATTTTCTGTTTATTGAGGTGTGAGAAGGTAAAAAAAAAAGGAACAAACCATTTTATGAATCTGAAATTCATACTTAAGTTCCTACTCGCACTAAGAAACCCTTAAAAATGTTTTTTGGCATTTGAGGTTAATCATAATTTCACAAAAACACAGCTACTTTTGTCTATCCCCTTTTAAGATGCTACTTGTCCGACTAGTACACTGGCCAATTGATTCAATCAGGTTTGAGTCCCTGGTCTTGTACAAATACACATTTCTGTAAAGTCCGACATCCTTATCTGCATACTTGTTCCAGGTAAGGGATTGAAGCAAGAGGTAAACGTGACAGCCAGGAAATTAGCATTTAGAGAATCGGAAGTAGCAATGGCAGCTTCCAGCTTAGGGAAGGTTTTCTTTAACAAAAACTAACAAACAAAGAATTACATCAAGACAAGATCCTGTAGCCAAAATACTTTCCCCATTGTAGGGATGATGACTCTCCAGGCTTGCTCACCTTCATAAGTGAACGGCCAATGTCTTTTGTGTCCACCTGCAGGAGGTTCCCAATGAATGGTAAGGGCATGGGTCCCGGAGGAAGTGTTGCTTTCTCC
>NW_017314316.1:0-1095 GCF_000935625.1 Nanorana parkeri
GACTGCATATGCAAACACACCAACAACAGCAAAAGAAAAGCTACAAAAAGGCATATTGCATAAAAATTACAACTAGCAAATCTCCAAACTTTGAAACCATTCCTAGAGAAGAAAATGAGAATGTTATCATAAATAAACTCATTTAGGTTCCAGCTTTGCAATTTGTACTTTTACGAGACGGTTTTGGGGAATTTCCAGGCTTCTGTTGACTGTTTCCAGAGATATTTTATTTTATTCTTTCCATAAATTTAAAAGTAAGATCGTGATCATCTTATATATGAAAATGGCAAGAATTTTCACAATCTGCAGCCGTTTCCATTAGCAGTTTCTGATATGTTTAATATGGCATAAAGTTTTACTATCACGATTTAATCATGAGTACAGTTAGTGGAAATTGCCCCTGCATTTACGACTACTGTAAATTATAATTGCTGGAATGACCATGAATAAAAGTCACTTTATTAGGTTTCACTTTGGGCGATACAGTAATAGGCTATACGCTATAAATTACCAACAGTATTGTTAAATAAAGTGTACATGTATGTGCATGTGTTTGTGTTTGGGAGTGCAAAAGTAATGATTTGCATAGCAAGGAATATTAGAACTCCTTTATAATCAGAGGTGATTTGCATCTGTCTAACTGAGATGATTCTGATAAACAATTTTTTAAAGAACTGATGAACTTAATCCTAAGGGCAGTACCTTCCCCTCGCCTTCCCTATTAAAATGTTATAGATATAATTACAGACATTCAAGTGAATGTCAAGCCTGTTGGGTTTTAACTACTGCCTGGGGCACTGTTACAGAGATTTACCCTCACTTCTTGCCCTGATGACAACTGTTTCACCAGACAGGAAGTGATGTAAAATCTGCAACAGGGCTAGATATAGAAATATTAGAATCTTACTATCAATCTTTTTGATAGTTCCCTTCACTTCCCGTCTGATAAAATGTTGTCAGCAGGACAGGAAGTGAGAATATATCTCTCTAGCAGAGCCCTGGATAGGAGTAAAAATATCACCGAGGTTCTAACCCTTCCCTCTTAATGCATAACAGAGACAAAGGGGTTGATTTACTAACCTTATAAACACACCA
>NW_017314317.1:0-1095 GCF_000935625.1 Nanorana parkeri
AAGGTAAGTCCTTACACTAACATTGGGGGGAGGGGAAAAATCCTTTAATGTCACTTTAAATGTGGTGCTACCATTAGTTTTCTCTTTTTGGTAATCCTGCAAGATACACACTTCCTGTCCTAGTGTGCAAGACTTTGTTATGCTATTGTATTATAGATAGCTGGTAACAATGCTAACTGATAGGAGTACAGCACAGCACAGAAAGTTGTCAGCTCACTTGATTTCAGGCAGGATCAAAATATAATTTTGCACTTTTCAAACAGATATAACTAAACACTTTCAATGGTATATTTATTAGACCAAATGTGATCAAATAAGGGAAGTCCATTGTTAGGGGTTACAAACCCTTTAATGCAATAGTAATGCATGCAAGCAACAAACGCATCTCTTTTTTGGATATTCAGTGCCCACTGCAAGATCTGTTGAGGGATCATGTTTACATCCTCTGACACTCACCCAAACCTGCTTATTATCATCAAAGTGATTTTCCATCCTTGTGTGTGTATTCTTTTTGGTATTTAGGCCCTCTATACACCTAGTGAAATAGCGCAGTTCTCATGCGGGTGATTTTATTTTCACAGATGGCTCTGAAGCTGATTTCTCAGCACAAGGGTGCAGTTCTAAGACGGCATGTGACTACGGCTACAGCCAGCTGATTGGCCTGCAAATAACTAGGAAACTAGAGAGCATGTGCTATGTCCCTACATCGTCTCCTTCATTGCCTGGAACTTATCCAAACAACTGAGTTGTTATCATTCAATAAATTTGAATCAATTTCACATTAATGTAGTAAAAAGTAATAAAAAATATTGCTGTGCTTAAATAATCTTACAATTGCATGCTTAGCTGATGGGTATAAAAATAAATGTGCTTCAGAAATCATTCATATATTTGCCATGTAACACTGAAGTGCTGCATTTATTTCCCATCAATTTGCTACACTATATGGCTAAAAGTTTGTGCAGACCTGACCATCAGACTTACAGTATATGCACAAAATTATGCTGACACACCTTCTAATGACTAAGTTCAGGTACTTCCAGGAAAGAGTACTTTTAATGCTCAGCACACACAGACGATGTAGACAAGTAACAG
>NW_017314318.1:0-1093 GCF_000935625.1 Nanorana parkeri
AAGACCGGTCACTGCTGCTCTCTCTCCTTGTGCAGGGCGACCGGTCTAGTCTCTGCTCCCAGTTTTCACCAGGAACCCTGTAGTGGGTGGAGCCTGTTGGACCCCTCCCACAGCTCTGCTCTCTGCAGAGACTATGTACAGCACAGTGATGATGTCACTGCTGCTTTTACAATGAAATAACTGGCATGCAACAGCATTTGGTGCACACAAAGTGGATTAAAATCCTTTGTGGCTGTCAAGGAATGTTTACGTTTTTGCGCCAGGAGTTCAACTCTAAACCCAAAAATCTAATATGTTGCAGCAAACCAGTCATGTGGAGGCTGCATCAGGTTTCCTTTATTAGACAGCAAGTCCAGAAATGACTTGTTGATCCTGCCAGAAATCCCATGTCCTTGTCACTTCCTGTGTGTAGAAAGCAAAGTACAAAGATCTTTATCTTTCTGTTGTAATCTACTAATCCCATCATTTTAGACAGTAAGCTCTCAGGGGCAGGGCCTTCCTAACCATCTCATCTTGTATTGTAACTGTAATGTCTGATAGTGCTATACTGTATAGACATCCTGTATAATAATAATTCACCATGTAATGGAGATGAACAAAGGCAGAAACCTTTGAAATCCAGACTTTGTAACAACAAATGCTCCCTCCATAGATACAATGGAGAAATGAGTGTAGACATTTGGGGGCAGGAAGTGTGTTCAGGTGAAAATAAAGGGGAAAAGCCTGAAAAAATAAAACAAATGCAGCCGCCACATCTAGGGACTGGTGAGCTGAAATATATGACATATTTGTTTTTGGGTTTAGATCCACTTTAACTCCGTCCTGATTGTAGTGGATCTGTCTGCGTGCCTGGTAAGTAGGGGTGCACCGATGCCGATACCAGTATCCCGATACCTGAACTTCCGGTATCAGAAAGGCTTTCTGGCCAATCAGGGCAGGGAAATGAACAGCTTCCTGACCAATCAGGAAGTCGGGAGGCGAGTCATTACCCGCCCCCTGGCTTCCTGATTGGCCCAGAAGTCGGCTCCATGTTCCCTTGTCACCAGGTGATGAGGGAGCATGGAGCCAGCTTCTTGACCAATCAGGAAGCCGG
>NW_017314319.1:0-293 GCF_000935625.1 Nanorana parkeri
TAGAACTACAACTCCCATTATGCATTGAAAGACTGACAGTCACAGTCATGGCTACAAAGGGCATGATGAGATTTGTAGTTTCACCCCAGCTGGAGGGTTGAGGTTGCCTACCCCTGAGACATGGCTTCCTCAGCACTGAGCTCTGTCCCTCTGCCTGTTGTCACCTCTGGTGTCCCCTGTGCCTGTTGTCACCTCTGGTGTCCCCTGTGCCTGTTGTCACCTCTGGTGTCCCCTGTGCCTGTTGTCACCTCTGGTGTCCCCTGTGCCTGTTGTCACCTCTGGTGTCCCGATCG
>NW_017314319.1:647-1093 GCF_000935625.1 Nanorana parkeri
ATGTGTAGTGTCACCCCAGCTGGAGGGTATTTGTAGTTTCACCCTGGCACATGGGTTCCTCATCACTGCGCGTGGCCCCTGTGCCTGTTGTCACCTCTGGTGTCCCCTGTGCCTGTTGTCACCTCTGGTGTCCCCTGTGCCTGTTGTCACCTCTGGTGTCCCCTGTGCCTGTTGTCACCTCTGGTGTCCCCTGTGCCTCGTTCTGCCATCGCCGAGTAATCAGCAGTGGAAAGTCTGTGACCTCACCATGCTGGGGGGAGGGGCCTCCGCATTGTGACATCATCGTCATCCGCAGAGGGAGATCCGCGCTCCACCATGACCTGAACATTCCACAATCGTCTCCACTATTCTGTCTCCGCAGGCTTCAATGACACCTCCGCCCTGAACGCACTGCAAGCTCCGGACTCCCTGGGACCGTTCTGCACCTCCCCCCGCTGCTGTCCCGG
>NW_017314320.1:0-1093 GCF_000935625.1 Nanorana parkeri
CTATGGTCGGGTTATACTGCCGCCTCCAGGGGTGGGAAAACTCTGGTCCTTCTGGCTGTTGCGGAACTACAAATCCCACAAGGCATTGAAAGATTCTCACAGACATGACTCCAGAGGCATGATGGGATTTGAAGTTTCACCGCAGCTGGAGGGCCAGTTTGGCTTCCCTGCTCTATGGTGAATGGCAAGTAAGAGCGCACATGTGACACTCGGCGGGTGTGAACCCTTCCACACGGAAACTGACCGTTGGGGATATTCACAAGGCGCCCAATGGTAAAAATGAGGCGGCGGCGGATCCGGTGCAAAGTACGAGCCGACCCAACACCGAATCTTCACCGACAGCCCAGTGCCTGGAGGTCACATCCAGCCCAGGCCCCATCATGTACCTGACTGGAGACCGTTGGAGGCTTCCCTTGCACCTCGTGTCCCACGGAGTCTGAGGTAACGAGCGAGTAGCACGGGTGCCAGAGGAGCGTTGACACCGCTCAGAGTCAGGATCAGGTCAGACAAGCCAAGGGACACACCGGCCCGGCAGCAAAGTACAGAACAGGAAACGGACATCAGGAAACCGACATCAGGAACAGGAAACCGACATCAGGAACAGGAAATCAACATCAGGAACAGGAAACCGACATCAGGAACAGGAAACCGACATCAGGAACAGGAAACCGACATCAGGAACAGGAAACCGACATCAGACACAGGAAACCGACATCAGACACAGGAAACGAACATCAGGAACAGGAAACCGACCTCAGGAACAGGAAATCGACAACAGGTAACCAACATCAGACACAGGAACAGGAAACCGACATCAGGAACAGGAAATCGACAACAGGTAACCAACATCAGACACAGGAACAGGAAACCAACATCCGGAACAGGAAACCGACATCAGGAACAGGAAATCGACAACAGGTAACCAACATCAGACACAGGAACAGGAAACCGACATCCGGAACAGGAAACCGACATCAGGAACAGGAAACCGACATCAGACACAGGAACAGGAAACCAACATCCGGAACAGGAAACCGACATCAGGAAATAGAAAACCGACATCAGACACAGGAACAGAAAACCGACATCAGGA
>NW_017314321.1:0-1092 GCF_000935625.1 Nanorana parkeri
TAGATAGATAGATAGATAGATAGATAGATTTAGATCTATATATATATTTGCACATGAATATTTGATGGAAGTCAGCAAAGCTTTACCTCATTCACTTAGCTACAAGAAAATGTCCTTGCAAAGTGAACAGCCTATTTGCTAATGGTAAATAAGCTCCATAGATTTATTAGGTTCTATATATGCAATAGGATTGTGTAGTGGGTATGTTTTTGGAACATGTATCCTATATACAAAATAGGTTAAAACAATTTGTTTTCCAGATGACCAGCTTTCAAAATAAAGGGAGTGGGGTTGACTGGTGCATGATACATTTATTGCGACCTGTCTTAAGGTAACACTGTAGTGCAGCTGACCGGTGGCAACTTTTGCCATTATGTGCGATTATGCATAGCCTTTCTGCGCTTGACATTTCTGGCCTGGCAGATTGTCCCTTTAGCTACTGAATGCTTACTGGTGCATGCATGCTGGAGTTACATAGTATTAGCCCCTGGTTCTTTTCCTACAGATTCCCGGAGTGCACTCTGCACATGAGCCATGCCACAGGAAAAACAAACAAAAAAACTACAGTAAGGGGGAATCATTTGACAGAAGACCATGCAAAGTCTCTTCTGCCAAAACACTCTACCTTCTAGCAATTTTTTGCAGAGTATAGTACCACTTCAAGATGCAAATTTGAGCTTTGACTGGGCTTAGTAGAAAAGCAGTGCAAAGCATGTTGATAATGTGCAAAATGCAATAACCACTTTATTGCTTTACCCTATTAATTGAGTACTTAGGGGGATAAATATTAATAACAGCAGATGCTTATATCACTAGTTTTTCATTCAAATACTGTACTTCCCAGTATACTTGCTCTTGTTGGTATGAATAATATATATGCTCTTCACTTAAAATGTAAGTTGTAAGCCTTGTTCAATAAAGAGTTCTAATTCTTAAGTGCTAATTCTAAAGTGCAATGATCCAGAGCAATCAATCAAAATTTAGTTTGCTAAAATTAGACCAGTACAAGATGGATTCTGATTGGTTACTTTAAGTCAATACACTTATAAGAAGAACTCATTATTGAATAAGTAAACCGTGTTTTCAAAAAAA
>NW_017314322.1:0-1092 GCF_000935625.1 Nanorana parkeri
CCTGTGCAATCAACTCTCACAGACTTGTATCAGTCTTCTGAGACTGGATATACTGGGTAGATGGTCTTAGGCTGCCCATACACCTTACAACCATCGCATGACTTTCATTGTGCGATGGTTGTAAGGTGATTCAAATTTTGTATGACCTGCCCATCTTGGACAGGCAGATCGTACTTGTCATTGCAATGCTGAGCGGGCAGTGGGCGCTTGCGCACACCGGCTCGTGCTGTTTTCGTCTTGCGATCGCGCTACTTACGATTTTCGGTGGGTTTTCTAGCGTGCTCGTAAGACGAAAGTTGTGCGACCGTACAGCAAATGCGACAATGCAAATGAAAACAAAAAGCCCCAGAGAAGTGGACCGCTCAACTGGAGGGTTAATGATAAGATGTCTGCAGGTCGCTGCCCCACTCCAGCCAGGGAGACTGCAAGATCTAGAAAGACAACACAAACAGTTAGGGAACTTTCCTAGTGCAGACAAATTTATGAAAGTTTAAAACAATTGATAAGAGTAATACTCACAAAAGTGAATAGAAATAGAGCATTATATGACAGAGCATGGAGCTCTAACATCAAATCAATCAGATTCTGATGAAGGGGGCGTGACCACGGAAATGCATCATCACAGGCATCCCTTGCTGGCACACAGGAATGTCTGTGCAGCTGTCCTTTGCTTTTATCCCGCTTTTATCCTGGTTTGATGTTAGAGTTCCATGCTCTGTCATATAAGGCTCTATTTCTACTCACTTTTGTGAGTATTACTCTTATCAATTGTTTTAAACTTTAATAAATTTGTCTGCACTAGGAAAGGCCTGTTTGTGTTTTTGTACAGTAAATGTGGGAGGCTCCCAGAGCGCCCGGGAGAGTTTTTTTCTCTTTCTTTTTTTTTGACAGCAGCAGAGCCATCGGACAATAGGAAACTATTGGGCGGAGCTAGCTGTCACTGCTAGCTCCGCACAATCGTTTGCTATTTACTTTTTTTTACTTTTTTCACTGTTTTTCAAGTATCTCGGGAACGTTTAGTTATAAGTAGGGATGGTCCGCCGATTCGATCCGAACATGAGTTTGAATCGAACATCGGCCGTTCGAGCATTC
>NW_017314323.1:0-1091 GCF_000935625.1 Nanorana parkeri
TTATTTTGGGGGGTGTCTAAGTTTACATTCTTTACACTGGCCAGACATTTGTATGTGTATATTGCTTATGTCATGGTGCACTTCCAACAATCAAAAAAGAGGATCCAAAAGTGCCTCCACAGAAGGTGTCATCCTCTTTTGCATCTATATATTTTGCAGATATTAACGCTCCCTTCAATATTTTTATCTAGGGACTGTTTTGAATCATTTGAATACGCGTTTTGTATTTAAGCAATCCAGTCTACAATGCAGCCTACCT
This sequence comes from Nanorana parkeri, assembly GCF_000935625.1. NCBI lineage: Eukaryota > Metazoa > Chordata > Amphibia > Anura > Dicroglossidae > Nanorana > Nanorana parkeri. The sequence continues at coordinate 260 of NW_017314323.1, forward strand.
ACAGACAGATACTTAATCCAGGCATAACTGTATTGAATCAGGCTGACCCAGTGCTTAAAGCGCAACTGAGGGCATTTTTTTTCTAATAGTGCCCCAGGAAGTGAATAAAACAAAAAGAATCTCTGGCTGCAATACTCCCATCCTCTCAGGAGCTGTCCCCCACAGTAATTGTTTTCTATCACTAAATGTCCTCAGTATTCCAGGTTCAATTACACATCTTGGGCATCATTCAACCTGACTGTGAGTACCGTGTGTCATGGACCAGTCTGCTGCGGAAAATTACTCTATACATTGCATAACCAGCCTAAAGACATTTGAAAACTGTAAGTATGAAAAAAACATAAAATACTACTGCTGGGACCTTTAGGGATAGCGGAAATGTGTCTGAGGAGTGGCGAGTAGAGCCTGGAGTTGGATTTTGAAGACACTCTTTCACTTAACCCATTCAGGTAAAAAGAACCACCCCATGACAATGACATTCGATGACAATCTCTGTACTCCCCCACAGTGCTTAGATAGAGCAAGAAATCTCTTCTTAGACACTTGTCACCAGAACCAGTGTCCCCATTGGGAGATTTAGGGGTTGATTTACTAACGCCACAAACACGCCATGCAAAAACACGCCGACTGCGCACGCGCGTATACGCTTGGCGCGGAAGCGTATGCAGGTTATACAGATGCTTGATAAATACTACCAACGCGCGCAACAACCAACAGCAAAGGGAAGCCCAGTGGCTGAGCGGTTAGAGGACCTGCCACACAACACCTATGTCCCTGGTTCAAATCCTGAAATCAAGTGAGTAGAATGAATCCACATACAGCAATGCAAACA
>NW_017314324.1:0-1091 GCF_000935625.1 Nanorana parkeri
AAACTCTAGAGTAGCCTCAGTTTCAGCAGAGGGCGGTCTATTCTCATTGGCTGTAGAGACTTTATCAGACTCCTCCAATTCTCCTGCCAAAACAGAGAAAGGAAAGTCTGGGGACCCCCAAGAGGAATCCTCCGAATACAATTCCTCTGTCTGCCCTGGAATTAGAATATTCCAACCAGCTATCCCAGACTTTGTGAAATTTATTAGGGCACCCCCTGTGGTAGTAAGTATCCTGGAACATAGGTAGATTGTCATTAACCAGGTAGGTAGATTGTCATTAACCAGTTTCTTCCAAAATAGGACAGTGGGAGGGGCGGGTTTTTTCCAGCACACAGCAATTGCCTTGCGGGCATAAAAGAGAAGCAAACCTAGGAGCGTGCGTTCTGAGTTCATAGGTGTCGTCTCTTCCACTAAACCTAAGAGGCATAATCTTGGTGATGGGACAAGGTTCAAAGAGGTAACAATAGATATATAGTCCACTATTGCTCACCAATAATGGGTAATTAACTGACACACCTAAAAAATGTGAAACAAATTACCCGTAGGGCAGAGACACCTCCAACAGGAAGCAGAAATAGAAGCACTGATCCTATGTAGTCAGTGAGGGGTGAAATACGCCCTATGCAGAATTTTGAACTGAACCGTTCTATCTCTCACCGCCACCAGTTGTTTAAAAGGTTTATCCCAGACTGCCTCACAATCTTCATCATCTGAGTCAGGGACATCCTCCCTCCACCTGGTTTGTAAAGTCACCAAAGCGGAGGTCATCATGGCCTGCAATAGGCGATAAAAACATGAGACAGCCTTCAACAGTCCCCCCGACCTAGCAAGAGACTCCAGAGGTGCAGTAACCAGCCTGTGTTCCCAGGAAACTGAGACCCAAAGGCATGGGAGTGCTGTATGTAACTAAAAAAGCACCTAGAAAGGATAGAGTACTTCTCAGTGAGCATGGTAAAGGACAGCAATGTATCATCACGAATAAGATCTGATAAAAATCTGATTTTATGTGCCACCCAGAATTGAGGGTCAGGAATTGTATAAAAGTGGGGCAGTTGAGGGTTATTCCATAAGGGATTATTAGGTGATAAGTC
>NW_017314325.1:0-1091 GCF_000935625.1 Nanorana parkeri
ATCTCCCCATAGTCACCTCTATACATCTAAATTCAGCGTGGCTGTGACTAGTTCTGCCTACACCACTGCATCATTCGTTCACAGAATCTGTGAATGAAAACACTACAAGTCCAATCTGGCACCATTCCCAGCCCCATAACAGAAGGTCCGTAACTCACTACAGACCAGGGGTGGATTACCTGTGGGAATATTCAGTGAATATGGTTGCAGAGTCAAATGCAAAAAAATAAATGCACATTTTTTTCATCATTGTCAGTGGATGTATTACCTTTTTGCTAAAGGTGGACTATGCCTTTAAATATTCAATTATGTGCAGGAAAAAAAAATGATTGCTTCTGCATGAATGGTTCATTGAAGCAAACAAAGATTTACGTTATTTACTAAGCTGAGTAAATATTTTTGGTAAGTGAATATTCTGCACTTGTAGGTAAGGGATTTCAGTTGAAGTAAATTGAATGTTGTTTTAGGATGAGATTCTGTTGAAATTACAGATGCAGCATTTTTATCTATATGGGCGCCAATTTTTCAAACATCCCCCCATTGTGGACCCTAAAGTACCAGTACACCCCTGGCTGCATATTTATTCTTGGTTGGTGACACTGCTACACCCCAAAGCAAGGATAAAAATGACCTTTACAATTCATCAATGCATCTCCCATTTTTTTTTATCTGGACAGGTAAAGCTGTATAACATTTTCTTTATTGGAACTTGGGTTTTGTGTGTGCTTACCATGTCCCAATCTCACATTAATCAGACCATAAAAAGCCACCATTACATCTTTCCATCCAGACTGCTTAATTTCATCCACTTTTCCAAATTCTTTACTTTTTAAAATCTGGGATTTTGTGTGTGGCCTTCAATGTCCCCAAAATGTTACCCAAAACCAGAGAACAAGGAGCAGACCAGGAAAAGCCACCGCAGCATGGATATAGGTTTTATACTTATTCAGTCCAGCTGTGATAAGCTGATGAGGAATTCCGCTGAGGCCATATACCCTTTTTAAATCTTTACAAACCATCCCGAAGAATCAAGGCACTATAAAAAGTTTGAAAGTATTCCAATCTAAAAAAGGCAAAGACTTGAATATATA
>NW_017314326.1:0-1091 GCF_000935625.1 Nanorana parkeri
TCCATCAAGTTCAACCTTTATGTGTAAGTGTGTGTGTAGTGGGTGCATGTCTATATGAGTCCCCTTGTGGTCTTAGGCTTTAAGAGTACCTGTACCCCTGTATGTTACGGTCTCTGAGGAAGGTATCTATTTGACTTTTTAATAGTTAAATGCTGATACCACTGCTTGTGGCAGAGAGTTCCAAAATGTAACTACTGTTAGGGTTCCAGGATTCGATCGTGCTGCCAGCTTCAGATAAGTACTTGGAAATAAAGAGTCACACCAAATTGTATATCCACTCTATATTCAAAGGTTTATTGTGAAACAAGGAATATATACAAAACTAAGAAATAGATGGCGGAGCATAAACCAATAAAAATCATGCACATGTATATAAATTATTATATGCTATTTTGGTTCATAGAACGGTCATACAGGTGGTTACAGAAAATATGATAAGAAGACACAGTTTTAATGATACAAGAATGCAGCTGTGAACAAGTGAAAGCGTTTCAAGGCTAGTTTATTCAGAACCTTCTAAAAAGCACACTTTTACTTGCTCAAAATATTAACTCAAATCAAAATATATACAAACCAAGAATAAGAGAATAAAATGATTTCTCCTATCAACCACTCTGACTGAGAAGAAGCCTCTACGCCCTTTTAAGGTTAAATATTTTCTCCACCAATTTTAAGTGGTCGCCTCTAGTCCTTGTTACGGAGGTTACAGTAAAAAGTTGCCATCACCACTAAACATTTTGTACATTAAAATCATGTCCAATCTTAACCGCCTCACTTCCAGCGTGAACAAATCTAAATTTAGCAACCTTGTTTCATAGCTTAGGTCCTTCAGCCCCTTAATTAGTTTAGTTGCCCTTCTTTGGACTCTCTCCAGCTCCAGGTCATCCTTTCTGTGGATTAGTGACCAAAACTGAACCGCATACTCAAGATGAGGCCAAACTAGCGATCTATAAAGTGGCAAAATTATTGATTTGTCTCTACAGTACATCCCCTTTTAAATATGAGACAGTACTCTGCTCGCTTTGTTTGCCTCAGCCTGGCATTGGGTGCTAAGTAGGGATGAGCCAAACACCCCCCTGTTCGGTTCGTAT
>NW_017314327.1:0-1091 GCF_000935625.1 Nanorana parkeri
AGGGACGCTGCTTGTGTAAAACATGTATCATTTATTAAATAGAGCAATATGAAATAGACATAACACCTTAATCCCTACAAACAAATAAAAACCCTACATAGCTCATCAAGAAGCCCCCTGAACTGTAATATCAGTTACAAATGGTGTATAAACCAACAAGTGCATGTAAATAAGTAAACATTTCACAGTTGTAATAACAATTTAAACTAATTTGCACTTGTAATCCTCACAAGGTGCTCATCCAGAGCATCCATCTCGGGAGAACCCGGGTTCTATGAATATAACACAAAATATATGCACAAATTTTGCAATGCCATAATAATAATACCAATGGGGTCCTCAAAAATAACCAAACACAAATGTTTAGTAAATGTGCATTAACCATCTATAGAGCAAATATAACTGAACATCCTACCCATTATAATGTAAACATAAAAGACTAGGTTCAGACTTGAGCGACACCTGAGCGGTCTTAGGACCACGCAATCGTGTGCTAGTGCACACAGCGGCTTCTGCGCGGTCCTATTGATTTCAATAGGGTTACATCCATGCGGCAATCGCTAAGAAAAGGTACAGGTACCTTTTTCTGCGACACACAATGCACGGCTTTTTTACTGTTCAATCCTGTTCAATTGCACAGGCAAAATCGAGACGGGAAACTGCACAATCTGTATGGCGCGACTGGGGTGCCATTAGAAAACAATGGCACCAACAGCGCAATCGGCTGTTGTGGGCTACTCTGTGACCGCACGGCAATCCGCACGGTTTTGTGCACGATTGCTGCACGGTCAGGAGTCGCCCAGGTGTGGACCTAGCCTAAAACTAATATGAAGGCATTCCAGAAAAGTGAACAAAACCAAACCAAAGACGAGGTATGTAAGAAACCATATACAACGATTTGTATGAAGCTATTCTGTGGATGCCCTCGGAAACCATATTGCAGCATTATATGGGTATGGACTCCCTAGGACCTAACTAGTTGGCTAGTTGAATAGCTTCAGTGGCATTCTTCATGATTCACTGAATGGAAACAAGTATGCAGATCAAACATTCTGACTTTTCCCCACCTTCAGTAGCTGCGTGCTCATTCA
>NW_017314328.1:0-1091 GCF_000935625.1 Nanorana parkeri
AGTAATAGTCGTGGAACGTTTTGGTAATGATCTCCGGGTCATGGGCCACACGTGAGGACTTGGACATGATTTTAGGAATGTACGTTCGAGTACGTTTAGATCTGATGGAACGAGCTAACATACGTCCACATTTGTCGCCATGTTCATAGAAGGCCCTTTTAAGGGAATCCCTATGTTTCAAAGCAGATTGATCAAGAAGTAGACGTAGTTGTGAGCGTTTTTGAGTCAAAGTTTGGAAAAGAGTAGGGTCATTAGTGGATTTGTGGCGAATCTCTAATGTGTGAACGTCTTGGAGTAAAGCAGAGATGGCTGCCGTCTTTTCTCTTTTTAATCGGGAGCCATGGGAGATTAAGGTGCCTCTTATTAGGCATTTTAGGGTTTCCCAGCGTATTGGTAGAGAGGTGGTGTCTTGAGAGTGGACAAGGAGGAAGTCGGAGATCGTGTGATGTACAGCTGACACTGTGATGGGGTCTTGGAGTAAGTATTCGTTAAGGCGCCAAGTCGGGGTTTGTTTCGGGGAGTTCGGGATAGTAAGCGAGAGGGAAATTGGGTAGTGATCAGACCAAATTTGGATGTCAATGGCAGCCTTGGGAGACCAAGTGAGGAGGTGGTGGGAGGTCAGGAAGAAGTCAATTCTGGTATGTGTGCGATGTAGATGGGAGTAGAAGGTATAGTCCCTAGTGGAAGGATGTAGAATACGCCAGATGTCAATTAATTGAAGGTTATGCAGTGTTTTTTTGAGTTTATTGAGGAGGGATAAGGGAGTGTGGGACTTCCCAGTGGAAGAATCCAAAGAGGGGTCCATTGTGAAATTAAAATCGCCCCCAATTATCAGTAGGCCATCAGGAAAGTCTTCTAGTTTGTCAAGGATAGTAAGTAGGGCTGAAACCTGGTTCTGGTTGGGCAGGTAGATATTCGCAAAAGTCACTATTTTGGTAGATAGGGTACCTTTAACAAAGACATATCTGCCCTCTTCATCGGTTTCCACTCCGGAGGTGGTGAAGGGGACAGAGGAATGTATACAAATGGCTACACCTTTGGATTTGCTGATCGGGTTATTGCTTTGATAGACTTCTTGATAGAAACGAGAA
>NW_017314329.1:0-1090 GCF_000935625.1 Nanorana parkeri
GTGCGTGTGTTTAGGTTAGTAAATCACCCCCATAATGTTAGTAGTTATTTCCCAACTCTAAAAGCTTTCATCCTTATTTGGAAAGTGATTTCAAAGCAGTGAAGCGGTGTAAATAGTTCAGTAATACTTTGATACTCCTGGTATCTTTGTGTGGGTATTTCCTTCCTTGATGCCTACTGAAGTTAGCGTGTTTGGCTATGCAATAGTCAAACTCACTAACATTACCAGAGTGGCTTACAATAGGTTTGCATTTGGCTAATTCTTCAGCTTAATAATTAGCATACTAACTAAGTATTTTGGTTATTAAATAACGGCTCATCAAAACATTACTGAATACCTGTAGCTCACAAACACAAGCCTTCTAACTTGGATTTGCAAGTTTTTAGTCCATACCATAGATGGCAGACTTATAACTGTTTTATAGAACTGTATTATCGTAATGGAAATATAGTGTCATACAGCTAGTGTACAATCACTTCTTCTTTTTAAGTGTCTTAGTAATGGTTTAGCATTCTGCTTCACGGAAGTCATATGTTTATGTATATTTGGAGTGTTACTTTTGTCAGATATGCTTGTGTTTTTACAAAACATAAATTGTTGCATTTCCTAGAAGCATATGCCAGCTCAGGACCTCTGTAAATGTCATGTTGTGAGCGTATTCCTACTTGAGGTAGTGGTATGGCTTGTATGGTTAAAATAATGCTTATAAGACTTATACTGGTAGCAGTATAACTATCATGGTCAACTATGCTGGGAAGGTTTCCAGCAATGACCCAGGATACCTTTGTTTATCAGGTTGGGGGTTGTGTATAGGGCTAACAGCACTATCCCGCAAAAAGATAAAAATAATGTTGCAATGCCTAACAGAGAGCCAATCCGCTGCATTGGATGTAGTTAACATAGGCCAATGCTCAGAAAGTACCTTAGCTAAATAGAACTGAAGACCTTTGTGGCTTGAAGAACTGTTAATCTATGAACAGATCGCTTCAACTGTGTACCGGGACCCATATTTGTAACCAAAGCTGGCAAGAATCTAATATCAAGATCACAACAACTTGTAGCTGGCCATTTACACCATTCAGTTGAGGTG
>NW_017314329.1:2848-3182 GCF_000935625.1 Nanorana parkeri
TCATTACCGTACCACAGATGTCCCTCGGCCAGCTGGGCAGATACCGCTCTCCGTGCCTCTTTACCTCTGCCGGATCTGCCAACGTCTTAGTCTCGCAAGATCTACAAATGCCGCCTGACTCTGGTGTGTGTACAGCGCCCGCAATGCTTGCATGATCGGCCCTCAGCCTGCTACTGCGCAAGCTCAGCCTGCCCAGTGCTCTCAGTCAGAAATCCTGTAACAGGAGCAAGCAGGCGGTGCAGGTGGTGTACCCACACGGGAGTCAGGCGGCAGTAAAGCAGCTTGGAGAGGGGTGTCTGGCCGAGGGACATCTGTGGTATGGTGATGACTGCTG
>NW_017314330.1:0-1089 GCF_000935625.1 Nanorana parkeri
ACCACATGGTTCTGGTGGGATGAATTTACCTCCACACAAGAGTACTGGGCTCTTTCGGTTTGAGTCTCTCTGGCGGATAGCTACCGTATTCCTGACATTCCTCCCCCCCAGTATTATTTCCTTCTGGGTCACGCCACCCTCCACCCCCCCTCCTTATTTATTTTCCCTTCCTACACCTGCTCCCTCTATTTTCTCCTCCTTTTTCTCTTCCCACAACCCAGCCTACAGTAGATTTGCATTTAACGACCCACCGGGCGTGGAGTCTGTGGTAGTTCGTTAGTATTAGTATACTTGTGACACATGAAAGACGGATGTAGAAACGACTTATTGGGCCTTACTTAGGCGGCACCTACCCAGGTAGGCGGGCACCTCCAATGTTGATGTCCCTGCAGATGACGTTGCTTCCATCAGGACCTCCCACAGGGTCACCACGGGCTTGAAACTTGGCTGGTCGATAGCCCGTAGTCTATAGCCACGATGGGTGTTTCCATGTTACTATATGACTCTGGGCTGTTATTTTATTTTCTTTGTTTTCTACTTTATGCATATGGTGGCTGCGTCCACTGCTTTTATGATGGGATATTGGTCCCGTGCTCATTTAACCCTGTTTGTTAACACTGAAAACTTGTCGAATAAACAGAATTTTAAAAAAAATACACAGAGCTGAGTCCCTCCTGCAGTTCAATACTTACCTCCCCTGACCGATATGGCCTCCTGCGCTGTCTGCAGCCTGGAAGGTATAAAGTTAGTGCCGGGTTGCTTGCGTCTGCACACTAATTTACCCTTGACTGGAATGTGATGTTGCTCCTGCTATACACATACGTTTTACTGAACTTTGTGGGATGTAAATACGCAGGAGCGAGCAGCCCAGCTCTGGATTTTTACCATCCAGGCTGCAGACATTGCAGGAGGCAGAAGCCATCATAGGAGGCAAGTATGAACCTGAGGGGTGGGGACAGATCTGGGTGTATTTAGGGGTAGGGAGGGAGCTTAGGCATTTTTTTTACAAAAGGTATACAATGTATTTGAAAACAGAAATGTGTGCTCCATCATTAACCCCTTCATGACTGAGCTAGTTTTCAGGTTCTG
>NW_017314331.1:0-1088 GCF_000935625.1 Nanorana parkeri
AACAAAACGACCACTTAATCCCAGCAGTGCGGGGGGAGCCCCACTGCAAATGAAAGTTTTTTGATTTGCCCCTGAGAAGGGGTTTATGAATCTGGTAGATGCTGGATAGTTAAACCACCTCACCATTTCTAATATCTCCCACAGACTCTGTTGGTAAGAGGTCTGCCACAGAGATCATGGGGTTCCCACTGTGTAACTTGCTGTTATTTACTTTATATTGTGCATAATGCAACAGTTGCAGATGGAAGGAGCAAACATAGGCAGGAATGCCAGGCATATAGGAACAGTCAGGAATTGTGGCAATTGTTGGAGCTGGGGGGATGGTTCAGTACATAAAGCGTTACTGACAACTAAAAAGCCATATTTTGCTGGGATGTCCATTAAAATCTTACCTCTGTTGCCAGTTCTGGTTTTACGCGAACAGTGCACCTTCTCATGGCTATCTGAAAAGTGAAGCTGATGACACCTTTCACCTTTAATAATGCTTCTTCACACAGTGATTTTCTTTCCTGTGATTTAAGTTACAAGAAATACTTTAGTCTTAATCGTGTGGTGCTACAAGAGGTTTCTCTTCTTGACCTGACATATACTCAGTGACCCACAATTTTCAGAGAAAGCATTTGAATCATCTGTGTTTCTATGAATGTGGTCTTGTTGAGGACAGAGTTCTTACCAGATCATCAAGCCCTTGGACATGGAGTGTTATAGTTTTTGCTCTTTTGTTAGAACTTGTAATGAAGAACTGGGATTTGCTTTTGCTGCTCTTTGGTTCTGGAGTAAACATTTGAACAGATGCACTAAGCAATAAGTAAACTCTCTGCGCAAGTAGTTTTATATGGTTGTCGATATCACCTCTGAAAGAAAAGAAAAGTGAAAGCATATTAAACGAAGCATTTTTGTATCATACCTCATTGTACATACTGTATATAGTTGCAATCAAAATAATTCAAACCCTATTAAAAATCATTTTTTATTGGCAAAATTTACAGACCTTCAGCTGCTTGCAATGAACAAATCCAATGCAACTGTTTACAGCCAGTCCACGACTTACGGATGTCCGACTTACGGACAATCCGTACTTACGAACC
>NW_017314332.1:0-1087 GCF_000935625.1 Nanorana parkeri
GCCATAGGTTGGAACGTTAAAGGACATCTAACGCCCCCAGACTTATTGAGTTTTAATGCTGATCCTCTGTCTCGCAGTCTGCATACAGGTGATTACAGGAGGCTAATATCAAGACAGATTCGAATACTTACATTAGCTGCATTTAAATTCCATATAATGGTTTAAATGCATATTGTAACTTTGGTGTGTTTTTACCTACCCGGGACGTTTAACATTCAACACTGAAAGCACTGTTCTGATTTGTGATTGGATCCTTACATGCTAGGTCCAGCCCTACATGATGGAGTCTGACTTTGCACATCGGACATTTATTACATATATTTGCATTTCAGGTCATTGCAAACATAACTATCTTATTGTTATTTGATAGATGTCTATATGAACATAATAGAGTCGGATAGATAGAAACATTTTTCCTGCACTTATCCAAGGGGCAGTTGAGTCAATTTTGGAGTCCTGACAACTACTCCTAACAAGCTTCACTCCCCAATTCCACCCCGCCCCGCTGATGGTAAAAAGCTGGAAGAAACCTTGTTCATGATGATATCATTAATGTTGTTGGTCCTGTTATTATTTTTTATTCAGTTAGTTTTAGTTTGAAGTATGACATTTCTCAGTAGCGATCACCCAACAAAACAGGGAACGTACCATTTTGAACTCGTGCATCAAACGAAATGATGGCAACATGCAAAGAACAAAGCCGTTGTAATTTTCGCAGGAAAGCAGAATTATTACCTTTAAAAGCCTGACGGGAGAACTATCCCGTCGGGTCGCTATCTGTTTTGTTGACAGTGGCATCTGGTGTGACGCACCGAACAAACGTCTTGCATATTTTAAAAGCCATTTCCAGCTTGTTTACCTTCCAATCTTGAAGAACAGAATAATTCCAGTGAAAGCATACTGTGCGTTGTACAAAGAGAGAGAACGCAAACAAATTACCCCGCTGTGAGAAGGAAATACCCCGGTCATTAGGAGTGTCCTTTGAAGAGCTGTGTTTAAAGAAACAGGAGGGACCTAAGACTCTGATGCTACATATGACTTAGGCCTCATTCACACGAGAAATGGCCGACACATACAGCTCCGTGCT
>NW_017314333.1:0-1087 GCF_000935625.1 Nanorana parkeri
TGGGTTAGGGATAGGGTTAGGGTAGGGGTTAGTGGTTAGGGTTTGGGTTTGGGGTTTGGGTTAGGTTTTGGGTTAGGTTTTGGGTTAGGGTTTGGGTTAGGTTTTGGGGTAGGGTTTGGGTTGGGGGTAAAAAAGGGTTAGGGTTTGGGTTAGGTTTGGGTTAGGGGTTTGGGTTAGGTTTTGGGTTAGGTTTGGGTTGGGTTAGGGTTAGGGTAGGGTTAGTGGTTAGGGTTTGGGTTAGGGTTATGCCTTCTCTCCGGATCCTCCAGCCACGGGTCTTAGGGTTAGGGGTTAGGTTTAGGTTCAGGGTTTGGGTTAGGGATAGGGTTAGGGTTAGGGGTTAGGTTTAGGTTCAGGGTTTGGGTTAGGGATAGGGTTAGGGTAGGGGTTAGTGGTTAGAGTTTGGGTTTGGGGTTTGGGTTAGGTTTTGGGTTAGGGTTTGGGTTAGGTTTGGGTTAGGGATCGGGTTCGGTTTAGGGTTTGGGTTGGGGGTTAGGGTTGGGTTTCGGTTTCGGGTTTGGGTTAGAGATCGGGTTAGGGTAGTGTTAGTGGTTAGGGTTTGGGTTAGGGATAGGCCTTCTCTCCGGATCCTCCAGCCATGGGTCTTAGGGTTAGGGGTTAGGTTTATGTTCAGGGTTTTGGTTAGGGATAGGGTTAGGGTAGGGTAGGGGTTAGGGTTTGGGTTAGGTTTTGGGTTAGGGTTTGGGTTAGGTTTGGGTTAGGGATCGGGTTAGGGGCTTGGGTTAGTGATCGGGTTAGGGGTTTGGGTTAGGTTTAGGGTTTGGGTTGGGGGTTAGGGTTAGGTTTCGGTTTAGGGTTTGGGTTAGAGATCGGGTTAGGGTAGGGTTATTGGTTAGGGTTTGGGTTAGGGATAGGCCTTCTCTCCGGCTCCTCCAGCCACGGGTCTGGATATCAGTGGGATGAAGGTTGTTTGCCAGTCACATGATCTTCATGGCTGACCAGAGCCGTAACTCGCTCCTTTTGCACCCGAGGCAAAAACAGAAAATTGTGCCCCCCAACAGACGTGTGCGGTATGCGATGTCACACGCCCCGCCTCCAGGATGGCGGTGCGCATGCGCAGAATGCG
>NW_017314334.1:0-1087 GCF_000935625.1 Nanorana parkeri
TACACATCATTTGAGGCCAAACGGTAAAATTAATAAATAAACAAATAAATAAATAAATAAATAAAGTTTTGCCAGAATTATTACATATTATTTGAGGCCAAACTGTGAAATAAATAAATAAATAAAAATGAAAAACTTTTTGAAGGAATGTCTGCCCAGTCCCTCAGTTCTTTTCATATGTTAATGGCATATTCTTGCTTTGGGATCTGAACTTTGCCGGAGTCCGATTCCCCTTCACTTCCCGAGATACATTTCTGAGTGTTACATTTTTTGTTCCACTGAGTGTTCTTTCGTGACTGCGCTCCCCCCTCCCCCCCCCCCCAAAAAAAACACATCACAAAAACAACAATTAATGCAAATTGACTCTTATGGTCACATATAAGGCTTTTTTTCCCTATATGTATCTTCGGTTAGTAATACACAGGTAAAGGAAATATTTTTATGAAGGTTAGGTGCAATAAAAAAAGGAAGAGAGTTATTTGGGCAACAAAAATAAAAAATAAGGGTCCTCAATCCTCCTTGGCCCACATAAGATTTGCCTAGTGTCTTTGCTCTAAGGCACCACGGCACGATTGTCTTCCAGTTCTTTTTATTTCGTCCTCCTGCGAGGTTTGGGGGGCCGGGAGAGAGAGAGAGAGGCCGGTGAAGTCCGTGTCATTGTGTTTGGCGTTGTGTATCCCTGCCGCGGTGGCTAAAGAGGACCTGTCTTATCGTTTCTTGTGTCAAGGCTCTACTTTCGGCGCAGGAGGTTGCGCTGCACATACGCGAGAAAAGGATCCTGAGAACCTCATTTAAAAAAAAAAAAGCCGCGGAGGAGCGTCGTGAATGGGTAGCGCCTTCTTTTTCTTTACGTCACCCCGGAGATGCAACCGACGGCCGCAAGAGGGTAGGATGCTGGAGAGGAGACTCATTTTTGCTAGCATCTCCGAGAACGATGCATCCATCGGGCGACGGGCTAGACGGTAAACCGTGAGTATCATTTAATTTTTTTGGCATTTTGCATCATTTTATATCATTGTATCATTTTCTATTTATTTTTATGTATTTATTCTTATTTATTTTATAATTTTTCTTTATTTTTATTTTT
>NW_017314335.1:0-1086 GCF_000935625.1 Nanorana parkeri
CAGAGATATGAGGGACAGAGGGATGCATGACCCCTGCGTGAACAGAGATACGAGGGACACAGGCCTTCTATGACCAGAGATAGGAGGGACACATGACACTTCTCTGACAAGAGATATGAGGAACAGATGACCACTGTGTGACCAGAGATGAGGGACATAGGGGCACATGACCCCTCTATGAACAGAGATATGGGGGACGCATGACCACTCTATGACCAGAGCTATAAAGGACAGATGGACAGTACCTGGTTGAAGTCAACTCCGTTCTCACTCTGCGTACCCAACTGAGGCTCCTCGAACACATGATTTTCTCGCTGTATTGCGCACATCAGCTGATAAAGAGAATGAACAAGAAAGGTTTAGAAGCCCTTTGTGCATTTTGTCTGATCCCCACCCCCAATCAATCAACATGCAATAAAATGTTTTAAGCAAATCATTTTGTCTTCAACAAACACAGCTTTGAACTTTCCCCCTGCAAGTTAGAGGTCATGTCCCTGTGTTCTCAGCGTCATAATAAACAATGCCACCCTCCTAATTCATATACACAGCCTCCATGTATTGCAATCACGGTTTCTGTACATATGAAGGTCCTGCAGTCTCTCCGAATAAGCGTTGAGCTGGATTCATTTTACAAACATGAAACTTCAGTACCGGACTGACAGCCGTTAGTTACCTTGACGCAGTCTATGAGCCAGACCAGAGCGGCCACGATCTGCGGCCACGTGTGGGGGGCTCCCACTGTGTACATGGAGCTTTTCGACAAAGGAAAGGGGTACCTGCAGAAGTGAAGACAAGACGATGCCATTCAGAGATACCGAAACTATCCAGCAAAAAGAAAAGTCCAAGTCTGCATTTTATTGTGATTTCCATTACAAAGGCAAAACTCCCAACAAGACTATAGAAGATATTACACAGCTGGGATCCATAAGTATTGCTAGCAGTAGTCTCGAATCTTCTGCTATCCCTCCCCAGGAACCATTGTTAGGCTCAAAACACAGAGAACTGCAACACTGCATATTACAGTATAGAGACACTGACATTACTGGTAAACACTGACCCCTAGCGGTGCACTCCCAGTAAACACTG
>NW_017314336.1:0-1086 GCF_000935625.1 Nanorana parkeri
GCCAGGCCCCGCCCTTTACAAATCCGGACACCAACAGGGGAGGTACCCATACCAGCTGAGGGCCCCCCAATTTTGTAATGAACTCCGATTTTGTAGACCCCCCAAAGACCCCCTAACCCGCCACACGAACATGAGGGACACCTCCCTCAAGTGAGTCACCCCACACCAGCACCGCTGGATCCCATCCTGGAGCCCCAGGAACCAAAAATCAGTGCCAACCGCATTCAAGTGCACACCGGCATCCCTCCAGTACCGGACCGAGCAATCCTCCAAGTCAGAGTGCGGCGCCACGAGGCCCCCCAGCCGAGCGACAAATTTTGACCACCACCCGATTGAGCTTGATCCGGGCCTTATTCAGGCGCTCCACCGATCGTGCATACCGCCAAGCCCTCCTGGCCACGAAATCTGACCAAACCACTACCACCCCAGGGAACTCCCGCCTAAAGCGCAGCAAATCAAATGTAATGTCCCTGATCAAATCCCTTGAAGCACGAACCCCCAGATCGTTGCCCCCGACGTGCAACACCAAAACGTCCGGGGGCCTGTCAATCCGGGAACCTAAACCTCCATGGCCACAATGATGGGAAACAACTCCAAAAGCGCCAAATTGCCCAAAAAACCCGCCTCGCACCAATCCTCCGACCACGTCCCGGCACACCAAGCCCCCTGGAAATACGCCCCCAAAACCAGTGCTGCCCGCCACATCCATGTGCAATTCAAGGTCAAAAGCCAACACCACAGGCGCCATCCACAATGATCTACCGTTGTAATTCTCCAGGAACGCATACCAAACCGCCAAATCCGCCAGTCAAACGAACAAAATGATGAGGGGGAGGTGATCCCCGCCATAGCCGCACACAAACGCCGATTGAAAAATCCTCCCTATCGGCATGATGCGACAGGCGAAGTTCAAGGGGGGGAACCCGGCGGGCCAACGCACAAAAAATCGTCCAAGTAGTGGATGATGGACGAAACCTGAGCCACATCACGCACTACCCATTCGACAAACGTGATAAACTTTTCAAAAAAGGAACAGGAAATTGAACATAACACTGCACCCACGCCACCGCCGTGTCAAACGATGTA
>NW_017314337.1:0-846 GCF_000935625.1 Nanorana parkeri
TTGGATGTCAAAGAGGATATTAATGAATGGGTAGCTACAATAAAAAGTAGAATTGCAGAATATGTCAATTATATTTGGTCTGATGAATCACGTGTTACTGGATATCTCTATCACATAGCTGAAGCTAAAACAAAGAAAGATAAAGATCTGCTGGTACTTAAATCGTGGCCAGAATTTCTTTAGGTAATATGTGAATTGGCGGAACAATTAAAAAAAGCAAAATATGAAACCAGGCAAAGGGCTAATAATGTAAAAAAGTTACAAGAAGCCCTGCGCAAGATCGAAATTGAATCTGAAAAGGTTTCTAATGAGATGGCACAAGTGTCGGCCCAAATGGCGGGTTATACTGATAAAGATATTCAGAATAGAGAATTGATTAGTAATCTTAGAAGGGATCTGAATCAAATCTCTAAAGAATCATCAGAACATGAAAGGTTAAAAGTGGCTCTGGAAATAGAATATGAAAAGTTGTTTACTGCCAATAGAAAACTACAGGAGAAGTTGGATGGCCAGAGTCTTGCATATCTGCAGTCTGTGCAGGAAAGACAGGCCAGCAGCGAACAGGTTAAACCTTCAGGTTGGGAGGGGGTAAATGTCACGGAAACTGTTTGCTCACACCCAGACTTTTGGTCTGTTGAACCTAACATTATTAAACAAACCATAAAAGAGAGGTTATCAGTTGATGAAAGTGACGTCAGTGTCCCCTCAGAGGAAGAAGAACATGGCTTTACTAGGGAACGTTCTCTTCCTAAATGAAAACTCATCTCACCTCATAGGCACTCCAAAAGTAAGTCCCATAGGAGTGAGAGGAGCGTCTATCAGCCTGTGTTCGATCCACAAAACGTC
>NW_017314338.1:0-1085 GCF_000935625.1 Nanorana parkeri
TGAATGGCCTCTAAAAACATCTAATTGTATCACACATTGGGGGTCCCTTCAAAATATCTTCCATGAATGGTATTACACACCACAAATGTTAGCTAAGACTTTCCCATCTGTGTCCTCCTAATGTTGGCATAATTGTGGAAAAACTGGCTCTTTGACCCACATCTGGTGGTACTGTATTGCATTGAAACCATTTTGGGCTGCTATATTCAGATTTATTTCTTCTGTGACACACCTCAGTTAGCACTATTAGGGATTGGTGTAAAGCTTTGGCCCCCCAACCAACGTACCTTTGTTTCTGACACACTGATAGCCTCCAGATGAGCTCTGGCGCGACATTGGAAGCGAGTAGAAACCCCTAGTTTATATGTTGTTATCGAAATACTGAATACCCAGGCCCACTTTGCAATGCTCCATGCAAAAGCCCATTTCAAATGGGATAAGTTTAATGCCAAATGGTTATGCTGGATGAAAGACCGTAGATGTACTATACGTACCACATGATATCCAGCCAGGTCCTATTGCCTGTCGTTTATAGCTACCCTCACCGATTCTCTTCTCTGCCCAAGTACAACATAGCGATTAAACATCCGACAGGAAACATTTCCCATAATAACCGCAGTCACTAACTTGTACTGACTTCAAATTTCTGCATGTCATTCAAAACTCTGCATTTGTTAGTTTGTATATTGTACATGTCTAAATAATATTTTTTACTTTCATCATATCAATTGTAATAATTTTGAATGAATATTTACACACACGTAATAGACAAGAGATGACACTTTATACCAAAGTAGCCGATTGAGGGAAAACTCCAATAGGAAGAATGACCTGACTTTGTATTGTGTCTGATATACAGATATTCTTCCAATGTAGTCATTCAGCTGAAATGTGACTGATGGATTGTAAGATTCTCCACAGACTGAACATCTCACAAACTGAAGACAATAAAACATAATGTTCTGATTGATTTGATTTCTCTGATTGATTTACTCATCACGGCTCTGAAGGATCATTTTGCCTGAACTGGGCTTCAAGTTGACATGAATATTACATAGTTACATAGTATTTGAGGTTGAATAAAG
>NW_017314339.1:0-1085 GCF_000935625.1 Nanorana parkeri
TGTATCAAAACTGTAGGTTACATATACTGCTGTTGAACATAGATGGTGAAGCTGGTGGTTATAATGTCGGGTCTCCTATACACAGGCTTTAAAAGAGTGTTTTACTATGCATTCCTTGTACCCAAAGAGGGCATCCCAAGCCAGGGATATGAAAATGGTGTGCTAACCTAATTGAATACCAGGATCCCTTCATTGCCTGCAGACACTGTAAAATGCATTCTCATACACCTTTTGTATTGCTAAAACTTGGAGTACTACAATATTCAGATATCTGTTTTTCCCAAATTAACTTCCTGTACAGTACATGATGGGCACTTCTTCCTAAAGGAACGGGAAAAACATCACCAAATACACTTCTGTCAAACTGATCATCTGTAATCCTCCATCCACCCCTCTTTACCTCACTCTTCCTCATGGTAGGTCTCTAAATCCTTGCCCCAGTCCCTTTTTCTTTATGGCTAGTAAGAGGCCTTGGCCTGGTCCCTTTTTAGTGCCTGGGGAAGGGGAGGACTGGCACTTACCTCCTTAGTGAGCTGGCCTGGCTAGTACGGATCCCTTATGGTTGCAGTAAAGGTCTCGGCTTTGAAATGTTTGGTACTTGGTACAAATACGTCCCAAGGGACCAATAGCAATTACATGACAAACTCGATCAAGAATGACAGAAAAAGACACGGCATGTGAGTACCAGTACAGTCTAATGCGGTAAAGGTTGTCAGCAACTCTGAGGGCAGGCTCACAGTAGTAGCAAATATCAGTAGGCTGGTTCGAACATTGCGGGTGTGTCGCACAACGCGGGTAAAATGGTATGGCCTTTAACCTCTTGCCGTCCGCCCGTAGTAGAAAAACGGACGGACGGCACTGCTGCATTGGCGGGTTGCCGTCGCCAGACGGCATTTTTTTTCTGCTCGCGCGCGCCCCCTAGCGGGCACGCACGGGCAGAAAAGACCCGTCCAATGCGAACACCCGGTACCGGGTGTTTCACATATAGGCGATCAGCGAGTCCATAGCCCGCCGATCGCCTATATGTGCTAGTTTGTGTACCCTTCTCCTTGAATCCCGGGATCCGCTGCCCCATCTGCGGCCCG
>NW_017314340.1:0-1085 GCF_000935625.1 Nanorana parkeri
TGTAGGTGATCAGCCAGCTTGATGCTGATTGGAACGATATATTTACAAATCTGCGCTTCTGGGTCAGCAAAGCTCACACGGGGGTCTGTTGTGGAAATGTTACCTGGATACGTTGTTAGTGTAATATTGTCTCTCAGTGTCGGATTTCTGCGTCACGCTCGATTGGAACGTGACGCGGATTATTCGGCGCTGGGGGTAAACCATTGGAGTGGATATCTTATGTGTGGCGGAGCAGTGTGTTCTTAGCGAGTGTATGGACGCCGGCTGGGGCCCCTGCGCGGTGCGCTGATTTATCGGTTTGGCGTGGACGCACGTGCTTTGAGGACATCGTATTATATAAAGATACATATCGGCCTTTATGAAAGGAACGTGCGTTTGTATTTCTGATGCGTCTGATCAGCGCGCTGGAGATAGTGCGGCGTTGTCATAGGGATCATAGTAACGTTATCGCTCGCTGAGCCGCGCTGCATAACATTCGCTCCGGCGGTAACGGGAGATTAAAGATGGCGGCGTCCATAGGCAACCATGCTGCTTTTGCACACCGCTCCTCCTATGACAGACATGCACTCCCCTTTCTATCATACATGCGTTTCATTGCCTATGTTTGTTATGTCGATGTATTGAGGAAGTGATGCCGGTTGTTGACATCACTTCCTGTTTTGTCGCTTCCTGTTTTGTCGCTTCCTGTTTTGTCGCTTCCTGTTTTGTCACTTCCTGTTTTGTGAAATAAATGGAACGAGTGTTCAGCAGACGGACACAGAATGTCCACCAGGAAGCCTCTCGTCTGACTCTGCGTGCGTCGCCTTTCCTGGCACAAAACATTGGCGCACTTTTAGCGCGGCACGGATTTGTGCGTTTAACCCAAGCGAATTTCCACGACGGTGACAAAGCTGCTACAAATCAAGATATGAAAGTGAATTATGCAGAACCCCTCAAACAATCAATGTGATCGATCGATAAGATGCGCGGAATGGCAGATCACATGATCACAGATCATCATGTGACATTATGACACACAAACCCCGCCCCACGGGATTGCGGAACACACAAACCCCGCCCCCGGGATTGCGGAATACACAAACCCC
>NW_017314341.1:0-1084 GCF_000935625.1 Nanorana parkeri
ATAATGGGCACAGCGGGTGTACATACCTGGGAACACAGCACGGGGATGGTGGTAGCCCCTCAATGTGCACAGCAGGTGTATAGACCTGGGAACACAGCACAGGGATGGTGGGGGCCCCTCATAATGGGCACAGCGGGTGTACATACCTGGGAACACAGCACAGGGATGGTGGGGGCCCCTCATAATGGGCACAGCAGGTGTATGAACTAGGGTACTTAGCTTAGCACAGGGATGGTGGAAACTCCTTATAATGTGTACAGCAGGTGTACATACCTGGGAACACAGCACAGGGATGGTGGGAGCCCCTCATAATGTGCACAGCAGGTGTATAGACCTGGGAACACAGCACAGGGATGGTGGGGGCCCCTCATAATGTGCACAGCAGGTGTATAGACCCGGGAACTCAGCACAGGGATGGTGGGGGCCCCTCATAATGGGCACAGCAGGTGTATGAACTAGGGTTCTTAGCTCAGCACTGGGATGGTGGGGGCCCCTCATAATGGGCACAGCAGGTGTATGAACTAGGGTACTTAGCTCAGCACAGGGATGGTGGAAACTCCTTATAATGTGCACAGCAGGTGTAAAGTACTAAGTAAATAGCAGTGTAAATAGAAAACCAGTAATAATCATGTTAACCTGATAAAAGTCTGCCATTTCCAGTGAATCATAAAGATATCACTATGGAACAATTGAAAAATATCATGTGATCCAATGAATCCTGATGCCCCGTCACAAATGTTGCGCCTACGGTACAAGCCTGTCGCGTCAGAGTTATATTGGTGATGTTTTCAGTTGTTCTGTGCCATGTTCAGGATTGTTATTTGCACAAAAATTAGCTCAACTGGACCTCTGAATATACTGAGAGATCAGATTTATACAGCAATGCATTTTTTCTGTGTTGTGTTAGGGTGTCTCATCTCCCGGAACAGATGCTCCATCTCCAGCAGAGTGTTGCCAAGATTGTTCAGCTCGCGAACAGCCACTCGAACAGCCGACCTGGTCTCAGATCTTTCTTCTCGTGCTAAATATCAAATAAATGAAAGAAGAAGGAAAATACCGTAAGTAAAATGGCTTTTCTGTTTTT
>NW_017314342.1:0-1084 GCF_000935625.1 Nanorana parkeri
CAACTGTCGGCCGCCGTCCTTCATTTAGATGACCTAGACAAATCGGGGCAGACGGAATAATGTGCACATTCGGGGACTCCCTGAATCTACGGGCCCCTCGGACCTTCGGGCCACTGTACGGGACATCTTCAACCTCTACTTAGACAACCCTCCCGATACGCCCATTGAGATTGACAGAGCGCACAGATCTTTGGGGCCCAGACCTCAGGACCCAAACAGGCCGAGAGATGTGATCTGCAGAATACACTTTTTCGCTGTTAAGGATGACATCATGCAATGTGTATGGCGTAAAGGCACGTTAGACTTTGATGGTGCGACTATCCAGATATATCCGGACCTCTCCAGGCGCACTCTACTTATGAGGCGTTTACTACGACCACTACTGGAGGCTATACGACACTCGGGGGCTACCTACAGATGGGGTTTCCCGTTCCATTTAGTAGTTCGGAAATCGGAAACGACCTTTATCTTGAAGACTCCTGCGGATCTACCTGCCTTATTCACCTTCTTGGAGATTGACTGTGTAGCGGTACCAGACTGGCTTCACCCCTCCCTGGAATCGACTGGGACGCACCCTCGCAACCGAGATGGCCCCCCCCGGAGCACCACTCCCTACCGACCACGCTCCTCAGGCAGCATCTCCAACAACCCTCGTAACACTGCCCGGAGGACGGGGCCCCGCTCTGGGCCCCCGATTACCCGAGAGGCCTAATTCCCACTACCAAAGTGCCCCTTTCGGAAGGCGCCCCACCTGACGCCACTGCCCTTCCCGTGGTTAACTGTCACTTGTTCCCTCCAGGTACTTTATGGTGCTCTATTTCCCTTCCACGGAACTGGTGGTGGACATCTAGACCTCCGCGATGGACTATTCCGTCATGCTGCATCCTTCCGGAAGTACTCCACAGGAGAGGTATCTAGTTCGCCAGGTGGCGGGTTCCCACCCCGCCCCCCCAGTTTCTGGGGGGTGGGGTGGGAATGGAACCACCCTTCATATACCTCATTGATTATACATGCCTCTGTTTCCTGCCACCGGGTACCCACGAGATGGGCGGGTGCCCTTTTCAGATGTGTAACACCCTATATA
>NW_017314343.1:0-1083 GCF_000935625.1 Nanorana parkeri
TTGTAACCTCCTCTGTGGTGACCGGGTCAGAAGAGGAGAGTAACAAGTGTGAGGGAGGGTCTGGAACATGAATAGGGGAAGTTGATTGGACAGTGGCGATCTGATCCCAAATAGCATCTATTTTGTTTATGAAATGAGTGGCAATGTCCTGGGCAGTGAGTGAGTTAGTGGGTGGGGGTGGTGGAGGACATAGTAGGACTTGAAGGTAGAAAAGAGTTGACGAGGTTTGGATGAGAGTGTGTTAATGAGAGTGACAAAATAAGTGTGTTTGGCAGCACGGAGGGAGGAGTTATATTTTAGGAGGGCAGCTTTATACAGTGATCTCTCTCTCTCTATATATACACTGATCCCTATATACACTGATCTCTATATACACTGATCCCTATATACACTGATCTCTATATATACACTGATCTCTCTATATACACTGATCTCTATATATACACACTGATCCCTATATACACTGATCTCTATATACACTGATCTCTATATACACTGATCTCTATATACACTGAGTGATCTCTATATACACTGATCCCTATATACACTGATCTCTATATACACTGATCTCTATATACACTGATCCCTATATACACTGATCCCTATATACACTGATCTCTATATACACTGATCTCTATATACACTGATCTCTATATACACTGATCTCTATATACACTGATCCCTATATACACTGATCTCTATATACACTGATCTCTATATACACTGATCTCTATATACACACATATACACACTGATCTCCATATACACACTGATCTCCATATACACACTGATCTCCATATACACACTGATCTCTATATATACACTGATCTCTATATATACACTGATCTCTATATATACACTGATCTCTATATACTCTGATCTCTATATACACTGATCTCTATACACACTGATCTCTATATACACACTGATCTCTATATACACTGATCTCTATATACACATACTGATCTCTATACACACTGATCTCCATATACACTGATCTCTATATACACACACTGATCTCGATATACACACACTGATCTCGATATACACACTGATCTCTATATATACACACTGATCTCTATA
>NW_017314344.1:0-1083 GCF_000935625.1 Nanorana parkeri
AGGTCCCTGGGAATAAGCGTGCCCAAGTATTTAATGTGGTGCGACTCCCAGTGAAAGGGGAAGTGGGGCTTCAGACCGTCAAATGCCCCCAAGGGCATGGCGATATTGAGGGCCGCTGATTTTTGAAGGTTGACTTTAAAATTAGATATGAGACCATATGTGTTGAGTGCTTTAAGCAGGTGTGGGAGGGAGGTTGCCGGATTCGTGATGAAGAAGAGGATCAGCTATCTTTTTTATCATTTTCTACCTTTGTTTTTGAAGCAACATATTAAACAATACAAACCAATGCAGCATACACCATTATTAAATGTATAAATATTGTCACCATTCCTTGTACCAGAAACATAACTGTTGTGCCTTTCTACAAGCTGTATATAAAATAAATTCCAGCTACTTAGTTCACAAATTAAAGCTGAACTCCAGGTATAACATTTTTTTATATACTTATACTGGTCTAGCCTGGGCCAATGTAAAGTATATATCTTTTATCCCTGGCAGGGCCATAAGGGTCTTGTAAAACTTTGTAGTAGCCGGAGCTATTCGGAGCTTTACAGCCATCTTCTAGTTCCTGGTACTGCCGCTGTGTTGAGAGACTTCCCCTCCGCTCTGAAAACACAGCACATGCTTGCACAGCACAGCAGCCATTTAGCCTATGCCAAGTATTATTATAAATAAGTACTAGGAGTTCTATGATTAGAAGAAGGCTGGTGATGTCACAGCATGCATAGTATTTATTGCACCTGGAGGCAGTGACGTCACAAGGGGATGCGGGGAAGAGGGAAGGGGAAGAGCACCAGACCAAAACAGATATTTAAGTCCATAAAACAAGTTTAATAATTGTGTTGATCAAACAGCCAACGTGTTTTGGGGCGGACACAACCCTCTTCCTCAGTGCTTGGAAACGAAGAATGAAGGAATGGATTCAGAGCACAGAATGCAGAATTTACATTTTATTGCAGCTATGAATAGTTCTCCCAGAAGTTATAGAATACAGGCAGTGATTGCTCAGACTCACAGAGTTATTTACAAAAGGGTGAAGAGTTATGGAGAAGGCAGGAGAAGTGAACAATCTAGGCCAAAATA
>NW_017314345.1:0-1082 GCF_000935625.1 Nanorana parkeri
CCCTGAGGGCTTACAATCTAAAAGGGAGGGGGAAGTGATGTAGCATCTCTGCAGTCGCTGACCATCTCTTGTAGCATGCCAGTAGTCTCTGACCATCTCCTGCTGCATGCCTATAGTCTCTGACAGCTTTCTGTAGCAGTACATTCCAACAGTTAAATGTGTTCTTATTAATAAATATGGGACAATATTTTTGGCTGCCTGCGATGCAGAAGTGCATAGATTCTGTATACTCTATGTCTCAGCAGAAAAATATTTCTGTTTTTGTTAGCTATTACAAAATAATTCAACATCCATTGTTCGACATAGCCCGTAGAATATCACTGTTATTCAGAGGACTCTGGTATATTGGGAAAATAGAATAGTGATACTTTTAGGAGGCACGTAGCATCATGCACTTCATTTACATCAATTATTTATTTACATCAATTATGTAATTAAAAAATGAGTATTAACTGGCCATTTTGATATATAGAATATTAATAATGCATATTGCTAGTTAAGAATAAAACAGTAATTCTACAATAAACTGTAAATTGAATTAAAAGAATGTCAATGAAAATTGGTACAATTTGTTTTATTTTGCACCAGCTGCACTTTTCCTTTGATAAGGTCACTCATCCCCAAATTTGTAAAACAAACAAAAAAGCAATGGGCTGGGACATAACGCTTTGGGGGGCAGCATACTATTTTTTGTTTCACCATGTCTTTACATACTTTGAAGAACTATGATCATTAGAAAGTGATTCATCCTCGGCATGCTCTTTTACACAGTAGTATAGATAAGCCGAAGCAACAATAGACGGTAACACATCATATATTGATTGCGGCACAATTGACTCTGGCTAGCAGTTGGAAAAAACTGTCTCCCGCTCTTGGAAGTGAAGCAGAGGGTTGACAACATAATGACTAATCAGCACTTGACAAGTATCTTTGTAGATAAGCATAAGAAGTTCTTGCGCATATGGGAACCCTGGATTCTTTTTAACCACCCAGAGATTGATATGAATAGTCTTGGATACGCTTAGCTCTCTGTGAGCCTGATAATTTGTCCCCTTCCATATGACAAACCAGTTTTGGGTGTC
>NW_017314346.1:0-424 GCF_000935625.1 Nanorana parkeri
TGGGAGATGCCATACTGAGCTGAACCTTGGAGGACACCGTAACGGACTGAACTCTGGGGGACGTCATACTGGACCAAACACTGGGGGACGCCATACTGGACTGAACACTGGGGGACGCCATACTGGACCGAACACTGGGGGACACCATACTGGACCGAACACTGGGGGACACCATACTGGACCGAACACTTAGGAGATGCCATACTGAGCTGAACCTTGGAGGACACCGTACCGGACTGAACTCTGGGGGACGTCATACTGGACCGAACACTGGGGTACGCCATACTGGAATGAACACTGGGGGACGCCATACTGGACTGAACACTGGGGGACGCCATACTGGACGGAACACTGGGGGACGCCATACTGGACTGAACACTGGGGGACGCCATACTGGACTGAACACTGGGGGACGCCATACTGG
>NW_017314347.1:0-1082 GCF_000935625.1 Nanorana parkeri
TTAGGCCATCTGGTAAAACGCAGCATTTCAGAGGATGGGCTAGTGCGTTGTGACAGCTCCAGTAGTGTGCATTGTAATGTGCACTGCTGGAGCTGTCACTGTTCAGTTATTATTTTTTTTTACATTTATAATTTTTCTTAACTTTATGTGGAGTCTACGGTGTTCACACTCATTTCAGGTCCTTGCACGGGGGTGATGTACTATGACATGCAGTGCATTGTCATAAAATGCAGCATGTTTGCACTTTTCTGCAGTGCACTGCTCACTGTATTATGGTGTGAACGGAACACATAAAAAGCAATTGTTTTCTATGTGTCCTTGGAGAGACCTGCATTGATCCAATGTGGTGCAACACAGGCCACTGCTATATGTGGACACGGGCCCTAACTGATCTATCAGTGAATACATAACTGCATTCATTTGTGGATTTTCTATCTGCCTGCAGTTCAGTTTTTAATGTCATATTTGTATTAGTATACTCAATGCACTTACAATAGCTCCACCAATGCTGATATATCCTGTTGTGTCTTCTCGGCATTCCACATTTGGATCAAAGTTTAAATGTCTACTTTATTTTTATGTTTGGACTCTTGCATCTACGGTCTTGTTTTACTAACCTTCAAATAAAAAGTCCACACACAGAAACTTTTACTTTGATCAGTGACACACACAGGTTTAACCTTCAGCCATGAAGATGTGCTGCAGAAAAATAATTTGTTTGTGATGCGTGTGTTTGTTTTTGAAGTGTGCATGAGTGTTTTTGTAGTGTTGCTTTGTTGCACTGCGCAAATTGAAAGTAGTGGGCTGTGAAATCACTATGTATCCTGCTGTTTTGTTGAAAGCTGATCCCACTGACGGTGGAAAGCCAAATTAAACTTGCAATTGGTTGAGTCTATCAGTCAAAATGTTGTATTTCAGGCTTTGGACAGTAAAAGTGTACACTACACCGATGCTCAATACAAATACTGCTGTGTAATATAATGCAGTCCACAGTTATATTCTGCTTTCCCTTAAAAATACATATAAAGAGGTGGATTTATCAAACTGGGGCAGACAAAATCTGGAGCAGCTGTGCATGGCAA
>NW_017314348.1:0-1081 GCF_000935625.1 Nanorana parkeri
ATTGGTTGCCATGGGCAACTGCTCCAGAATTTGTCTGCTCCTGTTTTGATAAATTCCCCAAATATATATTTTATTTTATGTAATACTTAATTATGGCCACTAGAAGTTGCAGAGGAGCATAGATATAAATCCACCTAGTGGCCATAATGCAGTATTACATGGGGGCAGAAACATTGCAAGGTGCAGAAGAAAGGTACCGTAGGACACAATACATGTCGTAAGGAGAAATGCTGTTAGGGAACAAAGAAGCAAGGCAGAAACTTAAGTCCCGGTTAAAAATAAAAGGAGTTTATTGAGAAAAACAAAAATGGCAAAAAGCAATGAAGGAAGTCCAGGACGTAGTCAATGCCAAGCCAGAGATCAGATGCCACAGCAGGTAGTCAGCCGAACCAGGTCAGGAAACTCTGAGAGCAGCATGAACAGAAACAAAAGCCAGAATCAGGAACCAGGAGATCAGTCAGCCAGAGCCAGGGTTATACACAGAGAACAGGAACAACAGCTGAGCATTTTTTCATGTGTATGGGGGGGTATTATTTTATATGTACAGGGGTAGTATTTTTTTATGTGTATGGGGGGAGTAGAAGTGTATTAGGCTCCATTCACACCTATATCTTTAGGTGCAATTAGGGATTTCTGCATCAGGAACATGTGTTTCCTGCAGCAGGAATCCCTAATCTGACGTTTAAAAGCGGCAGCTTTTGCATCAGGTGACAGAAGTTGCATGTAAACGCCTGCACACCGTATGTAATGATACGTGATATGATTACATTCGGTTAGGAATCAATCACTTTCCCTGGACGCAATGATTGTGCATTCAGGGAGAGTGTTTTCTAACCGCATGTAATAATATCACATATCATTACATGTGGTGTGCACGAGTTTACATGCAACTTCTGTCACCTGATCATTAACTGTCACTTGTAAACACCAGATTAGGGATTCCTGCTGCAGTAAAACGCATGTTTCTGACGCAGGAATCCCTAATCGCAGCTAAACCTACAGATATGAATGGGGCCTTATTGTGTGTATGTTGCAGGGACGCACCGATACCGGTATTTCAGTATCAAGTACGAGTACCGAT
>NW_017314349.1:0-573 GCF_000935625.1 Nanorana parkeri
CTTGCTGTATAGTTGGTGACGAATTGTTGAGTGCGTTTGTCTTCTGTATATATTTCAGACTTCTGTATATATTTCAGACTTCCGTATATATTTCAGACTTCCGTATATATTTCAGACTTCCGTATATATTTCAGACTTCCGTATATATTTCAGACTTCCGTATATTTCACTGCAGCTGCCAAAGCATCGTCTTCAGCCTCCATGTCCACAGCTACTCCTACCATAGCCTCACCATCATGCACGGAGGAGTCAGCTGAATTGTTTCACCACACCGTCAGTGACATGCTGCTGGAGGATGCACAGCAATTACAGTGCTCTGATATAGACTCTGAGGTTGAGGAAGGGAGCCACATCAGCTTTGAGGGAGGGGGTGCCAGTAACGCTCATGTTCCCCCAGCTGCAGTATACTGCCAGGTGTGCTCCAGTGACGAGGACATAGGGGGTGATGACGATGATGAGGTCACTGACTCCACTTGGGTGCCTGATCGAAGAGAGGAGGAAAGTGAGGAGGCACAACCCCTATGAGGCGCAATGTCCTCTACGAGCAACCGTAGCCAGTCCATTGCATCAAAA
>NW_017314350.1:0-1081 GCF_000935625.1 Nanorana parkeri
ATTATTTCCCATATTGTTTAATGCCCTGTTTGCACTTGGAACGTTAGCCCCCAATTTGAGAAACGTTTGATTGTGAGAAACGTCCTGCGCATTCTCAAGTATTTCTCTGAAACCCATTCTCATGGTCAACGGCAAACATGCGCACCACGCAAGGGAAGCCTTCTTCAATTGGTCTCGTGACAGTTAACTAGATGGGAGCCACCCGGGCCCTGCTTTCACTTGCCCCTACATAGAACGTCTCTGATCCTCTACTGAGACCAAATGGAGTCGACGGAGGACCTGATCTCCATTCTGGCACTTTCCCTTTCCTATTGTAAGAAACGTCCTTCGCATTACTGAAGTACCCTGCGCATCTCCGAGTCACAACCCAACATGCGCAAGCCACTCTAGGTACTGTCTACTGTGACCAAATGGAGTCGACGGAGGACCTGATCTCCATTCTGGCACTTTCCCTTTCCTAGCTTTATTTTGTTCACATGCATAAAAATTAAATGCTTGAATAAACAAAGCCCTTCTTCTGTCATATTAGAAGAATTTGCTAACATTAGAACATATTTCTGTTCCATTCAATAATTTCAAGTCCCTTCCTATAGAGATACATAAAGAGCTTTGTACCGAAACGATAAGCTAAATACTTAAATATCATTTTTCTTATCCATCTAGCCATTCAATGATCTCTACCTCACGGTTTATAGTTTACGATTGAAAAACATTTTTTATCGGTTCCACTTTCCCTTTCTCTAACATAAAAGCTAAAGGTAAATGCTCATACTGTGGTTTTGAGTGCTGAGTATGTTTCAATTCACTGAATGTATCCATCTTTTTTGAAAAAGCTAGCTCGGCTTCTTTCGCTTATAGAAATCCGATCTGTCTTCATGAAACGCTTCGATGTCGAGTTCCTGCATCTAACACCTGGCAGTGCTTTAAAATGCGGAGCGTTTGAAGGAAGAAGCCGATCTCCTTATTATGTAATGTTTATGTCAGTTTTATACATATTTTAAGTAATGATTTATGCATCTTGTTTGATTTTTTATCGGAATAGTTTCATGTTTGATGTCAGTCTCCGAGAGAAGTTATTGCC
>NW_017314350.1:2031-2569 GCF_000935625.1 Nanorana parkeri
TGAAGGTGGGGCACGGGAAGCTTCTGTTCAGTAAAATAATTAAATTCTTACACTAAATTTATTGATATGAGTGTTTTTCATGTGAACTCCAACAAGAATTTTGATTGTTTGCACTTTATCGTTGACAATTTTTGTTGTCCATTGGTTGTTCCATATGAAACTGAAATATATATATACATTTGTCAAATCATATGTATCATATGTTTTGAACTGACACTCAAGGGATTTATGGTTAATTATTCTGGTGTAAATGCAGCCTTCAAACAGCGAAAACAAAGAAAAACTGCTGCATAATACACTTGGCAAAAAACATAAACACGTACAAGAAACCCACACCCAACCAATACCCAAAAAACCATCCCACCAAACCCTTCTTCTCCAACTTGTCCACTTGTGGCAGAAAGACTCGTCTTCCGTCTTCAAAAAAGATCATACTGAACACAGAAAAACCCATCACAGACACAGGTCCTTTTTTCGGTCTTTGGAAATGCATTTCCGTCATTTAAACCGTTCCTGTCTGAGCTGGCGGATAGGGAGC
>NW_017314351.1:0-1081 GCF_000935625.1 Nanorana parkeri
GGCCGCAAGACGCCGTCATACCCCGTCCACTCAAGGCGGCCAATATATACAGGAAACGAGCGTAGCAGCGGCGTTCCGCTAATAGAGTGTGCGCCCTGCTAGCTCACCTGGGACACATCCTGTTACACCCGAACCCGGAGGGAACCGCTCACCTGCAGCCTGCCTCTCTGGACCACCCGTGGAGGGTTGTTTTCTTCAAGTACCGCAAGTACCATAGTCAGTGTACTCTGACTTATAGAGACTACTACCATAGCAATTCCTGTTGCCTGTACAGTCTGCCTGATTACTGTTGCTAGCAAATACTGCTGTGCCACCAGCTGCTGTGTATACGCTGTCCTCTACCACTGCTGTGCCATCAACTGCTATATATATATTGTGCTTCAAAACTGCTGTGCCATTAACTGCTGTTTATATACCACTCTCATGGCTCCCAGGAACATTTCCATACCAACCATAGTTTAGCTTAGATCGGTGACATATGATGCTGGTAGCTTCAAACTCTCCGTTTTATGATTGAGAGTGACGCCTGAAGCTCCGTCTGATATCACTAATTACACAATCAACTCAACCAGGAGACGTGCTCCAGTTGATGCTACCCGCCTCTGCAGTTGAGATCCTGACAGAGCAATTAGGTGCATTACAGATTAGTGGAACCCCAATGGATCCAGCAGAGATCGCGGGTCACATGGTAACCCTATCTCAGAGGGTCAATACCCTCACTGAGGAGGTTCAAGATCTCCAACTTGAAAATCAGAAGGATGGACTTATTCAGAGTGCCTTCAACCTACCAAGGAGACCATCTTATTTCCACAACCAAGGAACTTTACAAGTTGCCTCTCGTGGAGTGACTTACTGCACTTGAAAAACTGTTCCAGTGATCAAGTCTGCTATGTTGATGGTCATCATAGACTTTATTTTATATTTGAACTTGTGCATATATGTTCTTTTATTCCAGGTCCAAAGGACAAACCACAAGTTTATATGTATGGACTCAATATGAACAGTTGTTATTGTTGCATTATATGCATGTTCTCCTTATATCTTTCAGGTTTTCAAGATATCAAGCAAATTGCACTGTTGT
>NW_017314352.1:0-1080 GCF_000935625.1 Nanorana parkeri
GCCATTAGAAAATAATGGCACCCACAGCGTGATCAGCTGCGTTGGGCGACTGATGGCACGGTTTTGTGCGCGATTGCTGCGTAGTCAGGAGTTGCCCAGGTGTGAACCTAGCCTCAAAGCAAGGCATGAGGGCATGCCACAAGTCAAGCAAACTGTGCAGCAGGCACATATATAGTTCAACTGGTTCAGATCTAGCAACTAAAGTGCCCCAGTTTGCTTGTAAGTAGCATGGTCCTTGATGGCCAGTTTAACTTTCTTAATTATATATGGCATGCCACAACGCTTACCTTGAGAACTCAGAACCTGACCACTCAGTTAGGGGCAGTAGGGTGTTATATACAGTATATATAAAGATAGGCTAGCAATCCTGGTTAGTAAGCATCGTTCAATGTGGAAAACATCCGATTTTCACAGTTTTCTTCCCTATGCTTGCTGAGTCACACTTTTACGATCATAGCCTTGTATTGACAAGCTCTAATCAGTGTAAAGGCTGTACTTTAAGTTATGTTCCAATGTTATAAGATAGTAGGCAAGATTAAATCATAATAGCCAGCAGTTTTGGTTTCCTGTATACCTGCATGTAGATCGGTGGGGGGAAAAAACCCCAAACAAACCTCACAGGCGTAAGGCACAATATAATGTGCAACTAAATTGAGTTTTTGAATTACAGCAAGTATAATAAAATGGTATGAATCAGGCATTTACCAATATTCATAATAAGCCTATCACAAACCCAGCTCTAACAGAAACAACAATGCTAGACCTCTCCTCAAGGTCAAATTACTTTTAATCAGTAAAGTCAAGATTTAATGACCTCTGCACACATTTGCTTCAGATCTATGTGAGCCAAAATTGGTCATTTTCCCAATGTTTTTATTTGACCTTCGAGGCCAAAACTGGAGTTGTGGAAGGTTAAACGTTTATTTTTTCAACCTTGTTAACTATGTAAAATTGAACTATGCCTCTGCAACTAATGCCTGAACAATCCACCATCAGACTTTCTGAATCATATGCATTACTTTAAAATTTTACACAGGGTCTAATATTTTTAGAACGTGAAGTAACATGAAAAAAAAAAAA
>NW_017314353.1:0-1080 GCF_000935625.1 Nanorana parkeri
AGATTTTGTCTCCTCCAGTTTTGATAAATTCCCCTCATTGCATATTAATGAGAATAAGCTCATTCTACCCCTCAGTTTGTCCCTGTATGTTCACTTTCAGATTACCCAAAGTAGGTTGAAATCTGCTCAAAGGCCTTCACCAGAGAAAAATCTAAAGGGTAAATATATATATTTTTTAGAAAATGATTTCTAGCTATACTGTGTAATTGGAAACACATAAGAAACATGTATTGGGTTTTCTCAAATTTGACTAGTGAAGTGGAAATATGCTTTTAAGACAATTTTTTTTGATGAGTACAATTTCCTATATTTTAGAGCTTTCATGGCTGCTCCCACCAGTGAATTCATGTCTGTTACCACTGGTTAAAAAATCATGTGTGCCATGTAAACTACCTAAAAAAAGCTATTTTCTGATTGTTTTCTAGTTATAACAATGAATCACTTTGGGAGGCTGATGATGCTATTATAAAGTCAAGCAATAATGTATAGGTAAATATTTTTTTATTACACATGCAGATTATGTGATTCCAACTTGTGGTGGTGCTGATGCTATCCGTGTGAATCGTATTGTTCTGTAACATCACATAGAACTACCATTTATTCTACCCTCCCACTGTGTATTACCCATACATTTACCGCTTCACCTCTCCCTCCATCTATACACGAACTGTACATGTATTGATGCTCTGTATTTAGTCCACGTCCTATGTTTCAACCACATCAATACCAGCATATTTCTTAATCTCCAAAAGTTTGTGGCAAAAAATCACCTTGGGGTATCTACTTTCCGAAAAATGGTCCTTTCAGGCGTGATCTATATTATAACATAAAGGGAAACAGGTTTATTTTTCCAAAATTATTCGTTTTTTTAATATAGTAAACAATAAAAAATCCAGTCATTATTAAATACCACCAAAAAACTATATAAGGTGAATTGATCAAAATTGGAGCAGACAAAATGTGGAGCAGCTGTGCATGGCAGCCAGTCAGCTTCTATCTTTCATTCCCAAAGTTAAACTGAACAAACTGAAGATAGAATATGATTGGTTACTATGGGCAACTGCTCCAGATTCTGTCTGC
>NW_017314354.1:0-1080 GCF_000935625.1 Nanorana parkeri
TTCTCCAAATTCGTCACCCTTTTGTGAATAACCCTGTAAATGTTTAAGTTGCCTCAACAACCATCCCAAAGATCCCCTTCCTTACTCCCCCGGGCTCCCGGAGCAGCCACTTGGGCTGCTGTGGCTATAGTTATGTAACAGCTGAGGAGAGCAGACCCCATGGACAACTGTGTCTAGAATGGTCCACTGGATTGAGCTGGCCCAGTATTTGCATAAGGTGCTAACTTGCCCTTCTGCAAATGTTATGTTAGAGAAGGTGTTTTATTAAAATGAATCAGACTTGAACCACAGAGGTCTTCCACACACCTACTACAAATGCCACTGATTAGTTAATGCCTCATTACACCCATAACAGCAAATATTTCGTTTAGTTACTTCTGATTTAAAGGAAAAAGGCCAGACACTTTCCTCACTAGTTGTAGGCTGCTACTTAAGCCTGTGTAAGGATAAATGGTGCTGCTAAGTGCCATTATTGCCAATTGCCAATATTTTTTTGGTATTGCCAATTATTTTTGGTAAAGGAAGGAGGAGGGGTGCCATATGGCACCCCTCCTCCTTCCTTTACCAAAAATAATTGGCAATACCAAAAAAATATTGGCAATTGGCAATAATGGCACTTAGCAGCACCATTTATCCTTACACAGGCTTAAGTAGCAGCCTACAACTAGTGAGGAAAGTGTCTGGCCTTTTTCCTTTAAATCAGAAGTAACTAAACGAAATATTTGCTGTTATGGGTGTAATGAGGCATTAACTAATCAGTGGCATTTGTAGTAGGTGTGTGGAAGACCTCTGTGGTTCAAGTCTGATTCATTTTAATAAAACACCTTCTCTAACATAACATTTGCAGAAGGGCAAGTTAGCACCTTATGCAAATACTGGGCCAGCTCAATCCAGTGGACCATTCTAGACACAGTTGTCCATGGGGTCTGCTCTCCTCAGCTGTTACATAACTATAGCCACAGCAGCCCAAGTGGCTGCTCCGGGAGCCCGGGGGAGTAAGGAAGGGGATCTTTGGGATGGTTGTTGAGGCAACTTAAACATTTACAGGGTTATTCACAAAAGGGTGACGAATTTGGAGAA
>NW_017314355.1:0-1079 GCF_000935625.1 Nanorana parkeri
TTCAATGGCACTCGGTTGTCTGATGGTTGCAAAAATGGCACGCGGTGTGTAAAAGGTTGCTGACCCCTGTTCTAGAGTATGGATCTGAGCATGTAGGTCAGTAATCTGCGCCAGTCTAGCGCGTTTAACGCGCAAGCCATGTTTGATAAGAACTCCCCTGATGTAAGCTTTGTGGGCTTCCCATGGGGTCACAGTCTGGGGTAGCGTTGATGGAGAAATAGGATTGTAGTTCAGAACGTATAGACTGGGATATTGAGTCATTTTGCAGGAGCGATTCATTAAGTCGCCAGGTCCAGGGGGGGTGGGGGCCTGAGATAAGTCTATTGTCAGTAAGATTTCCGCATGATCCGAGAGGGAGATAGAGCCAATGGACGCCGTTTTCAAACGAGGAAGATCACAGTGACGAATCAGGAACATGTCAATTCTGGAATATGACTGGTGGGGGTTAGAAAAGAATGTGTAGTCCCTGTAGGTGGGATGGAGCAGGCGCCAGACATCTGTCAGCTGATATAATTTCAGACATGTATGAATACGTCTGAGGGCTGAGGATAAGTGTGAGGAGGATCTAGAAGAATCAATTAACGGGTCAAGGGCGAAGTTGAAGTCTCCCCCAACCACCCACACCCCCTCCGCCTGTGATAGGCGATCCAGTACCCGTTCCAGGTAGGAAATCTGATGTACATTAGGGAGGTATAGATTAGCAAAAGTGCAAAGTTGACCGCCTAGGGTCCCTTTGACAAACAGGGCCCTCCCCTCTGGGCAAGACCACGTGTCCATTAGTTTCCAGTTGGAGTTACGATGGAGAAGGATGCTCACCCCTTTAGTTTTAGTATCTGGCGTGGAGCAATGGTAGGCATGTGGGTAGTAGCAGTTGTGGAATTTGGGGACCTGGTCCGTCCGGAAGTGGGTCTCCTGAACAAAGCAAATTTCGGCTCGCAACCTCCTAAACTCTTGCAAGATCATAGATCTCTTCTCGGGTGTGTTCAGCCCCTTTGAATTTAGGGAAGCTAGCGAGGTGGCCGCTGTTACTGGCATGGTGGACGTAGAGAGCAACTCTCCAGGGACTCAGGTCACCGTCC
>NW_017314356.1:0-1079 GCF_000935625.1 Nanorana parkeri
GCACGGCGTTCTCATGCACTAGCAGCCGAGAGCTGTGCACGAGCATACACTCCCCTTCTATTGTCTATTACAGATGAATACATGCGTCTCATTGGCTGACTCTGTGTGATGTGAATGTATGGAGGGAGCGATTGGCTGTGTCCGCCACTTCCTGTTGTCCCCGCGTGTGGTATAAACGGATCTCACCACTGAGCATCCAACGACCAATGAGCGCGCTCCATCATACAGGGAGAGCCGAGGGCGGGGCTTTGTAGCGCAGGAAACGTATATTCATTTCTATAACAGAACAGGCGTGACCCGGAACATACGTGTTACCTGCCAGGCATTTCTCCAGCACAGACTGCAGCCATGTGATGTTCTGGAGCCGTGTCAGCACCTTTCCCTTCATATCAGCATTGGACTGCATACAGAAAGCATTGATGACCTGGAAGGAGAAGAAGAGGTCAGACCGAGCGCAGCCAACCAATCACATGACAGTCCTCATCAATCACTCATCAATCACCAACCAATCACATGACAGTCCTCATCAATCACACATCAATCACCAACCAATCACATGACAGTCCTCATCAATCACACATCAATCACTCATCAGCCAATCATGTGTCACCTCTCTGAACCAGTTGATGGCGAGGAAGAGCAGCGAGCACAGGAAGTCGCGCTCCGGCCTGGACAAGGAATCCATCTTGTCGGTGACGCTGAGATCCGTGAGGTACACCGGGCAGCCTGGGGGCAGAGACAACATACAACATACAGCACACGTATGTAGAATATGCTACATACTACATACAGCACACGTCAGAGAATATGGAGGCGATACAATGACCGCCGCACCCCTCCCCCCCCCTCTGTACATACCTAACAAAGCGTCAATCTCATCCAAGTTCCCGTCATACTCGTCCTCTATGCAGAGCCGCAGCAACCGGAAGAACGGCGACAGGCAGAGAGGAGACACCAGGCTGTGGAGACACGCGGAGCGCAATGAGAGCGCAACGAGAGCGCAACGAGAGCGCAAAGAGAGCGCAAAGAGAGCGCAAAGAGAGCGCAGCGAGAGGGCAGCGAGAGCGCAACGAGAGGGC
>NW_017314357.1:0-1078 GCF_000935625.1 Nanorana parkeri
ATTCACCTTTTTGAAGAGTTTGTCCCAGAAGTCGTTGTGATATCCGGTGTAATGTCTCAGGGCCGCCTCGTCCTCGGCGCTGACCGAACCCACCGGAACCACTCCGGCCGGGAACTGGAGCATGTTGTACAGCATGGTGTATGAGGCACACGCTGTGAACATTAGAGAGCAATATCATCATACATGATACATACAACACATAAGAACATGTCTCAGTGACACCACTACAGGGTGGGGGGAGGGGAGTTCATCATGGTTCAGTAGACTAACCCTAGACACAGCGGCACCCTCATTTCTCCAACATCTACGGTACAGTGACCAGAGACATCTAACATGAGCAGACATCAGGGGGAGGGGCCTGCAAAGCCTTTACACAGTGGGCGGGGTTGGAAGACGCGGGTCCCATCCTATGTGAGTGTCAGTCACATAAATGTATAAGAGAATTCCCATCGGTGTGATACCAAACATGACCACAATGTGCCGAAATCTCCACCAAATCGTCCACTTCTGTGCCGATCATCCTCCAGAAATGTCATTAAAGGAGGCTCCGCCCCTTGTATCATCCCGCCCACATTACACCGCTCGGTTCTTTTCATTGGGTGGAGCTGGCTGAGTGACACTCTCTAGAGGACCAGGAGTCACCTCTGAGGACCTGGGACTCCATCAGATGGGACTCCACCGGGACCGAAGTCCAGGAAGAAATTGTCACAATTTACCCGTTTTATGGTGAAACTTCCTGTGGAGAAGACTCCGCCCCCTACCGGGAATATTCATATGATAACTCTGCTGTGTTCCTGTCTGGCGTGGCAGCGAATGTCGCAGAGTCCCTGCGAGAGCTTTTCTTCTCCATTATAACACACAGTGACAGAATCTACCTATCAGCTTCCCCGGATAACCGACATTGAAGGCGGGGCCTAACATAGGACAGAGAAGGACGTCCAGATCCAACTTCCTCCATTCACCGAGAAACTCCGCCTGATATTCCTGGAGAAGACAAAACAACAAGAACCGACACTCAGCACCGGGGCCCACACTCGGCACCGGGGCCCACACTCAGCACCGGGGCCCACACTCAGCA
>NW_017314358.1:0-1078 GCF_000935625.1 Nanorana parkeri
TAGTTAACCCACATTGCTCTAGGAATCTTTTGTAATGTATTAAATGTTTATTTAAAAAAAAAGAAGATTGAATATAGATAAATTGTTTCAACTTAAAAAGATTAAATAAAATTGAAAACTACTATAGTTTTCTTCTCAGTGGAGTTTAAGGACCCTCTTTACGTGACTTCCTCTATCTCCTTACCACCTGTTGCAGAAAAACAGTTGTTTACATTGGGGGATTTTCTTCATAGTTGTTCCATTAAGCTATCTGATGAGGAAGCCACCAACATTTCCCAGCATACCTTGACCATGTTGGCTTTTCTTACTCATTTTCACTGTCAATGCCTTTGCAAGGCCCTGCAAATACCATAGAGTTCAGGACATTATCAACTTGGGTGCATATACCTGTTTCATGAATGAATCCTTCTCCTATCAATTAGACCTGACCCTTTAAATCCATGTACTAGGAACAGAAAAAGGGGTACAGAAGCGATACTACCATATACTGACTAGGTGAAACCCTAGAAGGGAATTTGTAACTTACCAAGGAGTGGAAGTTGGCTCGTTATCATCGGCGAGTGGTGGATGAATGGGAGTCCTTGGTTGGTGGGAGTGGTGGGTACTCCAAAATGTGTAAGCGCAGATGGGGGTGTGCGGGTATGTTACTGCCGTGGGGACCTGAGGGGGGCTCAGTGTCAGTGAGAGCCTGTGTCCAGATGCTGTGTGTGGCAGGGGTATTTTTTTTGGGGGAGGATTGCTGATTACACAGTGAGAAGAGGACTTGGTGGATGTAGACAGAAATGTGTGGGTTATAGCCCGGGTGCTGAGCTGTGCTGTGTGGGGCAGCCTGCAGAATTGTGACAGGCGGCTGGATGAGGACAGTGGCTGTGAGCCTGGACGCCGGGAGGATCGGGGGCGGAGAGGACAGCGAGCGGTGTGTCTAAGGGATGGAGCCGGTGGGAGGCTGAAAGAACGGAGGTATAAAAGATGTGATGTGGCAGAGCAAAGCGGCTACGCGTTTCGAATAGCACGTCTTCTTTATCCAGCCAGGGAGGGAGGGGACAGTTGGCGGGAAACGGACAGTTTTTCAATGTGG
>NW_017314359.1:0-1077 GCF_000935625.1 Nanorana parkeri
TCCTCCTCAGTTGTCCCTCCTTCCTTCCTCCTCAGGTGTCCTCCTTCCTCCCCCTCATTTTACTAAGGAAAGAAAGCAGGAGGCAGCAGCTGTGCTCCACTCCAGCCTTGGTCTTCGGTGCTTCTGCCCGGGAATAAAAGCTCCGCCCCTGAACGTAATCAGGAAGGTACCAATAGCACAGGGGGGGGCCGGATCCTAACTAATTCATCTGTCCATAATTATAACAAAAATGCGTGCTTGGAGCCTGGGCCCCCCTAGCCGCCTGGGCCCCTTACACCAGTACTGGCCGTACCCCCCTGATGGCAGCCCTGCAGTTGTGCAGAAACCCATCATTGACACCCTCCATAAGGAGGGAAAGCCTCAGAAGGTCATCGCAAAA
The DNA here is from genome assembly GCF_000935625.1 of Nanorana parkeri. Classification (NCBI taxonomy): domain Eukaryota; kingdom Metazoa; phylum Chordata; class Amphibia; order Anura; family Dicroglossidae; genus Nanorana; species Nanorana parkeri. Next base: position 380 of record NW_017314359.1, read on the forward strand.
GAAGTTGGATGTTCCCAGAGTGCCGCATCAAAGAACATTAAACAGGAAGTTATGTGGAAGGGAAAAGTGTGGAAGAAAAAGGTGCAGAAGCAGCAGGGATGAGCGCAGCCTGGAGAGGATTGTCAGGAAAAGTGTTGGGGACTTTCACAAGGAGGGGACTGAGGCCGGAGTCACAGTGCATCAAGAGCCACCACACACAGACGGATCCCGGACATGGGCTTCAAATGTCGTATTCCTCTTGTCAGTGGCGTCACAAGGGGGGAGCGGCCCGCACCCGGGTGCCACCATTGGAGGGGTGACACCAAAATGACTCGGTCATGGACCGAACGCCCGACAGTATCAGGAGAGAGGAGGGGACCCGGCGGCGTACCTTATCCCGCCGGGTGACTGTCCCCTCCCCTCTCTGCCGGCGTCCATCACCAAGATGGGCGCCGGCAGGTATCAGAATACTGCCGCGCATGCGCGATGACTTCATCGCGCACGCGCGTGGTGACGTCTCAGCGGGGTGACACTCGGTTACCGTTCCCGGTGTCACCCAGCCTCGGGACGCCCCTGCCTCTTGTCAGGCCGCTCCTAACAACAGACAACGTCACAAGCGTCTTACCTGGGCTAAAGAAAAACACACCTGGTCTGTGCTCAGCGGCCCAAAGTCCTCTCTTCTGATGAGAGCAAATTTTGCATCTGATTTGGAAACCAAG
>NW_017314360.1:0-1077 GCF_000935625.1 Nanorana parkeri
CCCCAAGATGCTTTGTGGCCGCCCGAACAGTTTAGTTTTCTCGGGTGGGAGCGAGCAAAGAAAAAAAGGTAAGTTTAAACCGCTGTTTTAGCGGGTTTAAAAAAAAACAAAACAGTTTGCCTATATCTACTGCTTGATAGCAGTAGATATAGGCAAAAAAACGGGAGGGTTTAGAACCCCTTTAATCCAGGTCCAATGGCTGTAAAGAGTGCAGGTGACACATCAACTCATTACATATATACATCGGGGGACACACAGTGACAGCTCTCAGCAACAGACTGAGAACTGTACCCAAAAATGTTGGGCGAGTGAAGGTATTGCTGTGAACAATTCACGGCGCCATGCATGGCACATATTCTCCACAGGGCTGGAGCATGCATTCTTGCCTACTCAGGGGAATGCACATTTTTCTGCCTGCCCCCCACCCCCTCACACACACCCTTAGGCTGCCCTGCTTGAGCTGCTTGCTGATTGGCTCTGGCTCCCTCGTTCGGCCCTGTCCAGCCCTCCCGGATCTAGGTGAGAAGAGATGGTGGAATGGTGGGTTTCACGCTGGTACTTCAGGTACCTGGCCTCCTGCGGGGCAGCCTACTGCATCCACCCACTGGACCTGCTGAAGGTGAGCGCTCACCCATGTTCTGGAATGGGAAGAACTGCCCATTAATGTGTGTGCAGGTGACGTTCCACAGGGATCGGAGTGTATGTGTGTGGGATGGCTGATCCTGGAGATTCTGGAGAAGTATTTGGTATTCTAACTGCCTAGTCTGCTGTCTGCCGTGTATTGAATCTGGTCTGCAGTCTGCCATAGATTGGTTCTGGTCTGTGGTCTGCCTTGCATTGGTCCTGGTCTGTGGTCTGTCTTGCATTGATTATGGTCATGGGTAGACTGACCATTTGGGGGCCTTACTACATGCACTGGAGCAGGGGGGCGGGGGTTTGTATTTCGCACATGCAATATGCGCCCAAAACCACACTCCGCTCCTGGATTATTCGCTTTCCCTGTCAAATTTCCTACTAATTCTCCTGCAATTCAGTATAGTAATTGCAAGAACTTGCGCTAATGGAGAGTGAGGATAA
>NW_017314360.1:2442-2712 GCF_000935625.1 Nanorana parkeri
TTTTAAAGTTACACAAAAAATAATTAAAAAAAACAATTTTTTTAAAAGTCCCCACGCCTACATACACGCATGTAAACATGCGTCAGGTGCGCATACCTGCGAAAAGGACGATTGCACCCATTACGCCGCACATGTTACATATCGCCGCGAACGTCGGAATGAGAGCAATAGTTCTAGGGCCATCAATCACTGATAACACTAAACTGATGAGCGGTAAAAGCTTTTAAAGCGTCGCCTATGGCCAATTTTGGGTATGCTAGTTTTTTGCGA
>NW_017314360.1:2877-3174 GCF_000935625.1 Nanorana parkeri
TTTTTTTCTCAAAATTTTCAGTAATTTCTCCTGAATATAGTAAAAAATAAAACCCGCAGTGGTGATTAAATACCACCAAAAGAAAGCTCTATCTGTCCCCAAAAAATGGTATAAAATTCATTTCAGTACAGCGTTGCGTGACGGAATAAATGTCAGTCAAAGTACTGCAGCGCTGAACACTGAAAAATGGCCTGGCCAGGTAGGGGATCTAAACACCTGGTCTTCAAGCAGTAAACGGTTACACATTGTTTGTTGGATCCACCATTTATTAACATAAATCACCCACACTTGATACAT
>NW_017314361.1:0-262 GCF_000935625.1 Nanorana parkeri
ATTTATTTACAAAATATATGCATAGTGTATACTGTACCAAAGAATTGCTGCAAAGCGCTATAGTGTTCGGGTTTGGGTTGAAGAAAAGGTGGCAACCCTATCTAGAGGTAATACGCAAAATTATCAAAGATCTACAGCCAGTACTCTCAGAAGACCCCATTCTTAAAGAAATATTCCCTCAGCCCCCAATACTGGCTTTCAAGCAACCACTGAACCTGAGAAGAAAATTGGTACGCAGTAAGCTGACCCCAGAACACTATAG
>NW_017314362.1:0-1076 GCF_000935625.1 Nanorana parkeri
TGTTAAAAAATCTGAGGGTTTAATGTCACTTTAATAACAAATATATATGCAGATATGCATGAAACACTGGTCCCATACATACCATGGACACCTGTCTTAGGAGGTACAGAGGGTCAAAGACACACATTAACCTTTCTGAGAGAGCCATACACCACATGTATATCAGATCTGATATGTACAAAAAGCTAATTTCATAACCTACAATAATCTATTGATTATCGGATGGCAGCATGTGAGGGAAGAAAAATATGGCTGCATTTAGGAAACTGACATTATGAGAGGGCCAGGTGAAATATCTTAAGCACTTCAGCCCTCCTGCCTCACACCCTTGGGCATTTCTGATTGCCTGGGAACTGGTTCAGTTTAGAAGGCGCACAAAAAGCTGATGCACAAGGCAACTGGGTTCTCCTTTACCATCATGGTGTATGAAAGTGGCCTAACCAGAGCTTCAGTAAAGAGCTCCATTAACCAGATAAAGTCAATATATATTCAACTATCAGAAAAACTATCCAGTATAAAATGTGATGTCACTCTATGGTCAAACACATTGTCCATTCCAAGTGTAAAGAAATGAATTCTGTCAAAATACATAATTTCTTGATATTCATTTTGAATGGACTACCAATGCACCACAAAGAAGCCAACATCGTCCACGTGATATTTTTTCAAAAGGAATGGCACAACAATGGAAGGTGCAATGCCCAATACCATAATCATGCGTTGGAGTGCCAATCAAAATAATTCGTACTGCACCACATTGCGGTACATGTATTACCATAACATAGATTCTGATGGGTCACAAGCATCTATGCTTTCAAAATCCTGTAAGACACACACATTGTTTCTGCTCTCCTCCTTCACTTTTCTTCTTCAGCAGTTCATATTGCATTGTTCCTTCCTCTGTATTAGTACTTAGTCCTACATTTCCTGATTTGCTAACAATCATGCTTTCTCTTTCTAATTTGTACAGTAAAAAATTTGCTTGTACTCTAAAAGGCTGGAAAAACCGCAGCTCTGCATCTCTGGTAGTTAACGGGTGCTGAAAGTTAAATAGATTTCATTTCCTTTGGAAAGCA
>NW_017314363.1:0-1076 GCF_000935625.1 Nanorana parkeri
AATGGAAAGCACTCAGTACAGAGGCTTCCCATTCATTCATTTAGAAACTGTAAAATATTTACTATCAACCAATTATGAATGGATAGAAACCTCTGTACTGAATACTTCTCCCCATTCAGAAACTCATGAATGAACAGGAAGTGAAGCAAATCACTTCCTGTTCATTCATAACTGGGGACACATTTGTGTCTGAGTTGTTTACAAACACTCCAGTGTGCAGAACGTATTTACAGATCATCCGCTTGGTCATGCACATAAACTGACACAATAACAGTGTTTCTCCTCTCTCCAACCCACAGCTCCTCTCTGCACACCGCTCGGCCATCCTGACATGTGGCTCCCTCTTCCTCCCCCCTGCCAGCTGCAGCCATCCATTTCTGCTCTGATCCCTCCCTCAACCCATACAGGCAGCGGAGAGCAGTGAGGATCTGAGGAGAAGCATGGGGTGGCTCAAAATGGGCGGAGAGGCTGCAGATGCCAGCAGTTGTCGTAGTCGGTGCTGGTAGGGGGGCATCTGGAATTTTGTTAATAGCTGTCATCAGCAGCTTCTCAGTCACTATTCATTTACAGCAGAGAGTATGGTATAAGTTCATGATCACTAAAGCGACCCTTATAGCAGAAATGTAAAATCCACCGACATATGGCATACTGATGTGGTCAGCTGCAAGCAGATGTGTTCTGCCGTATGTCATACGTCAGTGGCAGCGAAAGCTTTTGAAGCACAACTATTGTGTAGTGTTAGGATGCAGATCACAAGGATTAATTTACTAAAGCAGTAGAGACTGTTCATTTAAAGTAAAAGTTCAATTTGTAAAGTGAATGTCCCTAAGCTTAGTAAATAAAGTGAAGCTGTGTTCATTTCAGTCACCCAATCATGTATATAAAAAATCCTTTTTATATTAGTTCCTGTACACATGATTAGATATTCAAAGTGAAAACAGCATTTCCTTAATTGCTAAACTAAAACAACTTTCACTTTGTTAAGGGGTATGTAAACCAAAACAATGAACTTATCTTATGTAGTTCTTTTAAAATCCATTGAAAGTGTTTTGTTATATCTGTTCAATAAGTGCAAA
>NW_017314364.1:0-1076 GCF_000935625.1 Nanorana parkeri
ATATTTTTGCAAAATAAAAAAGCAAACATTAAAAGATGTATTTATGGGGTCTTATACTCCACTGATTCTGATCTAGAGAGATCACTCAATTCCACTGAATCTAAAGGAGCACATCTCCATGTACCTCCAATATAAGAGAGCGCTACATGAGGTAATGAGGTACTGTACTGTCCAATTTACCAATGTTGGGGGACAACTCTAGTGACTACTAATGTAAGTTATAAACCACCTATGTAAGGTGGCATTTTCTTACTTACCACAGGTGTAAGGGGTAACATCATCACTTACCACCAATGTAAAGAGACATTTCAAAAGTCACCACCACCAATCTAAGAGGGCACTTCCCCAGTTACTGGATATCTTGGGGTCCCCTTCTTATAATGTGGGTTTCTATATTCTGCTATAAGACCCCCACAATAGCCCCCACATCTTTCTTCAGTCATTTGATATGAGGAAGGGGCCCTTGTCCCCAAACTTTGAGGAAGGTGCCTTGCAAGGTAGCCCACAATGTTGAAAAGTATGTGGCCTTAGTACAGGAAAGGGCGCAGCCCACCCTTTCCTGGACACACAGGCTGCATGATCGGATAATGATCTAGATGGAATGTTAGGGGGAATCTCACACAAATTTTTTTCTGCTTCCCTTTTTTTTGTAAATGTGTAATGTGAAGTTAAAAGATTACATCATACTGTTCTATGATACCACATGGAACTTTAAAGTGGAACATCATTTATTTTTCAATATTATATATTACAAACAGTCCTTTTGGTTTTGTGACTGATAGTTATGGCTCTCATACAGTGAAGGAATCATGTTGTTTTCCTTTTCTCTCCTCTCAACTATTTTGTCACAAATACATTGTATTCTGTTCAAAAAGGATACCTGCTCACTCCCTGGTGATTTCACTACAGCATAGACTGGGTGGCCCCTCAACCTGATAGGACTGGTTAACTGTAAAGGTTAACTTTATTTTAGGTGGACACACACAAACATCATTTAGTGTTAGTGGAGTACTCCATGGCTTTACGCCAATCACGTGGTACCCTTCCATTCAGTATGGAGTCCTTGAAAATGAGGA
>NW_017314365.1:0-1076 GCF_000935625.1 Nanorana parkeri
TTGTGATTTCAATAAACATTTTGATGGAAAAAAAAAAAAATTATGTAAGGTTTTAATAGTGGCACATAGAGATAATAACAGCATGCTAAATAAAAAAAGCCATATTACATGAGCAGTGGAGACACCTAGAGGAAGTGTGAAGCATCTCATGGGTGTGGCTAAGAACTTACATAGCTATATAGTATTTGAGGTTGAATAAAGACACAGGTCCATCTAGTTCAAATCTCTCTGTGTTTCAGACATTAAGAGTACTTGTACCCCTGTATGTTCTGTTCTCTGAGGAAAGCATCTAAGGGCCCATTCACACTCGATGCAGTGCGCTCCGGCCCGATTCTGGCCAGAACGCAATGCCTCGCATTGCGGCCGGATCACTTTTTAGTGGGGCAGGAGGGGGCGTGGCGGGCCAATGAAGTAAATGGTGCCGTAGCCAAGCACTCCGGCCTGCTGTCCTGTCCAGTGCGATCAAAATGCTGCAAGCACTATTTTGATCGCACCGGACCGCAGGCACAATGTGCCTTGCAATCCCGTGCCTGCGATCGCATTGCAGCCAGAGGGCATGGCTATGGCTCCATTCACTTCAATAGCCCGTCACATCCCCACCTGCCCCCTAAAAAGTGAGCCGGCCGCAATGAGGGCCAGTGCGTTCTAGCCAGAATCGGGCCAGAACGCACTGCATCTAGTGTGAATTGGCCCCAAATGATTTTTGAATGGTTCAATACTCTCTGCTGATACCACTGCTTCTGGAAGAGAGTCCTGCAATTTTACAGCTCTATCAGAAAATAGTATATGCTTTGAAAAAGCATTTTTTTTGAAATAACGGACTTTTAAGTTATGGAGAAAGCAAACTTGTTGTTTTCTAAGAATATAAGTTAGTGCTTGTCTGTGTCTCAGCCTTTGTAGAGCTTTGGCTGGGAATAAGCCTCCATGCCTATGTCCACACCATATCTAATAGCCATACCTTGTTATTAGCCTCAGCTTTGCACAGACCTGAGATATGTGAGCTGGCTGATGCTCAGAGCTTTCTTTATTATTATACTTTTATTATTATACAGGATTTATATAGCGCCAATAGTTTG
>NW_017314366.1:0-1075 GCF_000935625.1 Nanorana parkeri
ATGTTCCGGAGGGCTTGGCAGCGAAAGGGTTAATGGGGAGAACTTCTTCTCTAAGTGCCTGTTAAAATTACCTGCTCTCACGGGACTCTTTCCCTCATCCATCTCATCACTCAGGACGACCCAGGCAGTTATGTTTAAGACATTACAAAGTATTGTGTTGCAGTTGGCACAGGAGGCTGTTCTGAGTGCTGAGTTTTGTGTGGCAGTTTGGCCTGTCCCTGTCTCTGAAGATTCAGTTCTTGTGTGTGGCTAATGCAGGACTTTGACTGTTTATGGGCTGTTTCCTATATAATGTACCTGAGGAATTTCCTTACCATGGATATGGCTGTAGCTGACTGCACATAAGGGAGACAAACCCTACCCACCCAGGGTAGTCTCAGACTTTCATGTTAATTAAATGTGTGTTCTTTCTTTTGTAGTCCTTGTGCTGTCATCCCTGGGAGCTAGCTCCCCACACATTTTGTATGGTGCAAGTTCATTTGGACTGTATAGTGCTACTTCATCTTTTCCCTTTATCATCTCGGAGGTTCCACGCAAAGGTTCATCTACATTTAGGGTCACCATTTGACACTGACACGCCTGTTCTTCTAATTGGTTTTTTAATTTTTTTTATTTTTTAACCACCAGCCTCCTGTTTTCTAGGTGTGTGTAAGGCTGCCAACTTGTCTTCTGTTCACACACTTACTTGAGTCATGTGACTCAGCATGGCTCCATGTTGGTGCTTTTGATTGTGGTATAGAGTTTCTAGTGTTTTTCTTCATAGATGTCACTGCTTCTGGATGTCCCCAGTTGTGTGTTGTGTATCCCAATGCATGTTTGGAGACACAAAGATTCTTTTGTACTTCCTGTAAAATAATTTTCTTGATTGGTTTCCTTGGGGAACATAGATCCTGACCTTCTAGTTTGCTTTTTGCCTGTAGCTTTACTCTATTACTGCTTGACTTTGGTACTTTTAGCTGAGATCTCACTTCCTGTGTATTAAAGTATAGCCCATAGTAGAAGGAACATGCATTTCTACATTCTGCTTAGAGTCTAGCCTCTAAGGGCAGGGATAATACATCTGTTGTCTTGTACC
>NW_017314367.1:0-1074 GCF_000935625.1 Nanorana parkeri
CTGTTATTATTAATCATCATACATAGAGAGATGCATTGGTAAAATTTGATTTTTGAGTGTAATAATTTTACGGTAAGTACAAATATCCTTTTTTATCCTTTCATAACCTAACCCTGATGCCTTTCCAGAACTTCATCCCAGACCTGTTTTGATAGCTCTTTCCCAATGCTTTTTGTTTAGCTAGTTTTCCTAAACAAACTTGGAGATCTACCAGGAACAGGTGCATTTATTTTGAGATCATGTGACACTTTTATTGCACAATGGTGAATTTAATTCAACTTATCAACTTATCAAGGCAACAACTGGTTTCATCTGAGCTTCATTGGAGGATTTTACTGCAAATTGTGCACTTCCGGTGATTCTTTTGTAAATTTGGTCAACGGGGGGGATTTTTCTGCTTCAGCATTATGATCTCTTATGTAGAATAGTGGAATTCATTTCCAGTGAAATCCATTTTTAATTTCAAGTTGTGGAACTGCAAACGGAAACAGTCCAGGTGGGGTAAATAGTAGTCGTAAACCTATAAAATGTGTGTTTGGCTTTTTGCCCTGGTCTTATCGTTTGCTGCTCTTTAGTAAATATTAACATAGCAATTATGTAGAATTTTTAGATTGTAAATTCACTAATAAAAGATAATTCCACATTTCTCGATTTGTTGAAGATTTAGATCACTATTCTGTATCCCAGAGATGAGGTTTCCTATACATCTGTCTGTAATAGGTCACAAACAAGAGGGATTGCACCCTCTTTTTTTTCTTTTGCTATGTTAGGCCAGGTTCACACCTAGGCGATTTTATTGCGCAAAACAGAGATTCACATTAAATTCTATGGAAGTTGTTCACACCTTTGGTGATTTTGTCGCATGGTAGAAATCGCATGTCGCACAGAAAGGTACAAGAGCTATTTTTGGGCGATCATCATGTGGTTTGGGTCCCGTAGACATCTCTATGCAATGAAAACCGTGCGTTTTCAAAGTAAAATCACGCAAACAAAAATGCGCTGAAACGGCTACATCACCTGGGTATGTACCTAGCCTTAGGGTGCCCATACACTGCTCGATTCTCGTACGAGAAT
>NW_017314368.1:0-1072 GCF_000935625.1 Nanorana parkeri
ATAGAAAATCTGCAGATAATCTATAGGTGTATGGCCAGCTCCATTGTAAGCTTTTGAAAATCAAGTCATGTCTTTGAGCTTCTCACTGTGCTCAATTTTGTTCCTTAACCCAATGGATCTCTCAACTTGAGTACCTTCACAAAGAAACTCTACTTCCCTGCCGCACCCACTAATTTGGGCTTCTCGGGAATATTACAATGTTATTAACAAATCTGATCTCTTCTCTACTACTAGCCCACTTGCCCCGGTACGCAGAATAATGACTGACCTATTTTATCCCAGCCCATTCTTTCTTTCTTGACAATACATTTTTGACTTGCGAGGCCTTGGCAGAGAAGCGCGATCCCATTTTGGTCATACTTAGACATTTTCCCAATACTGCTGACGGACGTCAATTGTTTGGTCGATATATGACTAAGTTTGAATGATCTGCTGCTCGACGACTCCTATATAGCGAGTTGATGCTTGTTGGAAACCGTGACTCAGCTGCTTTAGCTGGGGGAAAAGAATTATGTATCACACTCACTGCTGACGACTGGGAGGCCAAAAATCTCAACATGCTCAAGGTATCTGAAAATGTTGCTATACAACAAACTACTTACAAACTATGTTCCAGATTGCACTTATCAATAAATTTGATTCTACAATCTCTGCTACATGTTGGCACTGTCACACAGAGAGGGGCACTTTACTCCACATATGGTGGACATGCCCAATGATCAGTCCTTTTTGGACAAAGGTACATGACCTCCTTGAAGTCATCACTTGTGAGCATACCCCCTTTAGCCCAGATTGTTATAGCCTACATCACTCAAATTTGTCGAAATATAAAACAACTCTCATCTCTCATTTATTGAACGCAGCCAAAAATGTCTTGCCCAGATTTTGGAAATCACCCTCTACTCCCGCTATGCGTGGCTGGTTTAAACTAATGTCTTAGAAATGGAAGACTTGATACATATCAGCCGAGCCACTGTCTTTAAACATAAACAAACTTGGGCTTGCTGGGAACATTTTAAAACGACACAAACTTATCTGGCTATTGTCGAGCCACGTAGAGCTTTGGCCCCTT
>NW_017314369.1:0-280 GCF_000935625.1 Nanorana parkeri
GAATTAATACTTATAGTTAATAAGTTAATAAAATATAGTTAATAAGAACATTCCCTCAGTCTTCATTAGAGAATTATATAATCATCTCCTGTGCTGAATAGACTTGTGCGCCGTCAAAAAATTTGTTTCGTTTCGTTTCGTAATATCCATTATTTCGTATTTCGTAATTCGTATCCGAAACTCAATTCGGATTCGTACGAAATACGGATTTTCGTTAGTTTCGGCACATTTTTGTAACTTTACGAACATTCGTTATGATGAAGTTAAAAAGCAAAAATAC
>NW_017314369.1:563-1071 GCF_000935625.1 Nanorana parkeri
GAATTCCGTTAACGGATTCCGTATCCGAATTTCGTATTTCGGACTTAAAAAAAACTACCATCAACTCCAATATAAATGTACTTTGCTTTTTAACTTCAATATATAACAAATGTTCGTAACGGAACGAAAATACGTCAACGGAATTTCGTATTTCCTGCCTGTGTATGTATTGTAAGGCAACCCTCAGCTGCAGCGGATCCGTATTTCGGATTTAAAAAAAATCTTGTCATGTTGTGCAACCTCATTTACAGGGGTAATATTAGTTCCTGTTTCAAAGAAATTCGGATCCGAAATTCGTTAACGGAATTTCGCATTTCGGATAAAATTCGGAAACTGCAATTCGGATTTTGTATGCTTCTGAATTTACGAATTTCCAGAAAATTCGTACGAATTTCGATTCGTAACGAAACGAATCGCACATGTCTAGTGCTGAATAGATGTTTATCTCATCTTAAAAGCATAGTTCTTATTAACTATAATATAAGTATATAAGTATTAATTCTAGAGC
>NW_017314370.1:0-383 GCF_000935625.1 Nanorana parkeri
TGTCATAGTAAAAAAAAATAGTGATTAAATACCATCAAAAGCAAGCTCTATCTGTCCCCCCAAAATGGTATAAAATGAATTTCAGTACAGCGTTGCAAGACTGAATAAATGTCAAAGTACTGCAGCGCTGAATATTGAAAAATTACCGGGACAAGAAGGAGGAACACCGTGGTCAGCAAGTGGTTAAGATTTATTTTTCTTTCATATAGGGCTGAACTTACAAAATGTCTGCTGCTGGGAGATGAGTGACTAAATCCTCCCCTGGGCACCAGTCTGTATTGTAACAGTATTTGTGATGCACCAGTCCCTCTGCCCTTTCATAACCTCTCTACATATAGTATAATGCATACACTTTATTGAGATAAAGTCTGTACTATATACAT
>NW_017314371.1:0-1070 GCF_000935625.1 Nanorana parkeri
ATAATTATGAAAGTTAACAGCACACTGAAAGTTGCAGTTTTCTATTTCATGTCTAATCACAGCAGTTAGGTAAGAGCCACATAGAGTCCCTTCTTGTAGTTAAGAGTGGCAAGAACGTAATATGTGGCTGCTGTGATTATGTGACATTAAATCATAGGTGCTTATTGATCTTTTAGTGAGTCATGGATACTGTACATTATGGCATCTTTCTGCTGTTTATCTTGGTGGTAGTAGCGGGCCGGAACATTATAATTATTATCGCACAGTGTTGTTTGGGACAAACTTCACTGCCCCATCCCATCTGGATGTAGCTCGCACAGTTTCACAGGAGGCCTTCCTTGGGTCACTACTTCAGGCTGTACAGAACACCTCAAGTAGTTCCACTTAGTAGGAAAAGACAGTGATCACCATCCTTTAAACAGGCCTTTGCCTGAAATGGTCATTGGGAGCAACCCTCTAGCACTGGCTTAACAAAAAAGGGGTTTTGAGAAAGATGTATAGATTGGGACCTTAATGCCAACAGAGTACTGTACTTCACTGTACTGTATATACAGTACAACAGGTTGAAGGTGGGGGGAGGGCGGGGGGGACGGGGGTCAGCTTGTGGCCTAAGACAGTTGCTTTAGTTACCTTTCACTTAACATAAGAAGACACCGGGCGCCTGACCTGGTGCAATAATCCTTTGTATTGGTAAAAAATGTGTACAATAATATTATACTCTCAAAGGAAGCAAGGTAGAAACAACAAATGGACTGGTAGTCCTCAATAGTTAGTCTACTATTGGAGATAAATGGAGAAACAATCCAGGAGCTCTGCTAAACCGCAGTCATGTTACCACTTTCTGAACGTGTTTTCGGCGAGCTAGACGCCAAAACGCGTTCAGAAAGTGGTTTAGCTGAGCTCCTGGATTGTTCCTCCATTTATCTCCACAGTAGACTAACTATTGAGGACTACCAGTCCATTTGGTGTTTCTACCTTGCTTTCTTTGTGAGTATAATATTATTTTACAATTTGTTTTACCAATAAAACGGATTATTGCACCAGGTCAGGCGCCCGGTGTTTTCTTATGT
>NW_017314372.1:0-1070 GCF_000935625.1 Nanorana parkeri
CCTTTCACACAGCTGTGTTTTGGTTTGCAGTGTTTAGCTGCGTTCAAAACAAGAAAAATCTGCATCCGTCCATCTGGAATCTTACCAGCTGATACAATTCTGTTATCAGCTAAAATATTCTGAGGACCCTAGGACCTTGCCCATCTATGCTTTGGACATGAGAAGAGGAGGAGGAGGTACTAGTAGTCCTGTCCTGTTTCTGTTGTCCTGATACGTAAGAGTGACTGAGCGTTGTCATACTAGGACAGGAAATGTATTAGTGGCAGGATCACCAGGTTAAAATAATGGAAAAAAGTCTGAAAATAAGAAAACTAATTTCAGCCACCACATCTTAGGACTGGTGAACTGCATTATAAAACATTTAAGTTTTTGGCTTTAGATAGGCGTAAAGTCTTGCTCTGTATTACAGACAGTAAGTTGTTACTATTATGCAAGCACAGTCCATCTTCCTAAATGAGTGCCCCACACTTTGTCACACTCCATTTGTATGAGACCTTCTCTAAATGTAGACTACCCCTAAGTGTTTCCACAGTCCTTACAGCAGAACTTGAGGCAAAACCTTTTTTTTTTTAAATGTGCTGCGTGGAAATAGTTACTCTAGTGAAGTGTATGCCACCTCCAGGATCACTGCCAGTTCTTTGCGATTTGTGGTAATAAACAAAAGCCAACTGATCCATATTTTCCTTGGGCAGGCCTAGCCAATGGACTTACATATCTGTAAACATTTGCAGATTCAAGTCTAAGTGGCTGATTCAGGTGCTCTGTTACATCTGTAGGTGCTTTTAGGTGTTCATGTGTTTCAAGACCATGGTACTTCAGTCATTGATCTACCCCAGTTTACCCCAGAGGAACACCTAAAATAATTTTGTGGTCTTGGGGAACCCTTACTAAAAGTCATGGGGCATCAGTGGGAAAAATGCCTCTTACATTGGTGGTCAGTGGGAAGAGTGCCCCCTTTACAGTAGTGGCCAGTGGGAAGAATGACCCTTTTACAGTGGTGGCCAGTGAGAAGAATGCCCTCTCTACAGTGGTGGCCAGTCAGAAGACTGGCGGGCAGTGGGAAGAATGCC
>NW_017314373.1:0-1069 GCF_000935625.1 Nanorana parkeri
CAAGGTGTATGGGCACCTTTTAGCCTTACCTCACTCACTCACTCAGCTAAGTGAAAATTGACTTGGCATAGTGAGCATGCTCTACTCTTTCTTTAGTAAATCAACCCCAACGTGTTTCTGCTAAACATAGACGGATGAATATTGTCCTGTAGTATTTTCTCTCTGGACACAGCTGTGTACAATAATTCTCTGAAATTTCCAGGCACAGATCAGTAAGTGGCCCAACTCCAATCAGTTTCTATGCAGCCAAGGAGCTGTTCTCTAAAAAAAGTGTTAAGGTGCCCATACACTGCTCGATTCTCGTACGGGAATCGGGCGAAATCCCGCGATCGTACGAGAATCGAGCAGTGTGAACTAAGACGTGCGACCGTTTCTACTGTACGGTCGCACGTCTTTTGTCGATCCAACATGTTCGAAAACCAGCCGAGAATCGTTCGATTCTCGGCGGGTTTCTAGCCTGCTCGTCCGATAGCTGCGGAACGGGCCGGTGTGCGCACGCGCACACTGCCCGTTCTGCATTGCCGTCATCGGAAGCCCGCCCCTCAGCGGGGCGGGCTTTCGATGATCGCAAGTACGATCTGCCCGTCCAAGGTGGGCAGATCGTACGGGCTTTCAAGAAGCATACGACCATCGCAAGACAAAAGTCTTGCGATGGTCGTAAGGTGTATGGGCACCTTTAGACTTTCCAATACCCAGTGCCCAAACCAGTAAAGTTTCCATTGCTTATTATTCGACAACAGCACCAGGAATTTAAAGTAGAAGCAGTTTCTTTGGTGTTGTGACATTCTCTACAAAACTAAACTTTCCTAACATAATACACATTCACTATAATATAATCCTAGTGATATATAAAAGAAAAAACTTAAACTAAAACTGAAAATTAAACCTTGAGATGCATACAACAGGCACAGCTCAAAACATAGATGTAGTAACCCAATAAATTCACTCCATTTGCTCGTTGATCTGGTGATCTGAGAAATTCTGCTTCTGTTACTTGAGAACTTTTCCCAAACACAGTCCTTCCTTGTCTCTCACATACAGAAAATCTCTTATAAAAAAAACAATTTGG
>NW_017314374.1:0-1068 GCF_000935625.1 Nanorana parkeri
TATATATATTTATTAATTAAATATCCATTCAGATCCAAATCATATATTTAGAACATCTAGATCTATTTTATTAATGGATCCATTCAACCATTAGTATGCGTAGACCATGGCCGTACACTGGCAGAACCTCGTCCAATACCAAAACACTTAAATGTTTGGTTCTTAAGACAACTGTCAAGCAGCCAAAAGACATTCCAGGAAACAAATTAGGTTCTTATCCTATAAAAGATCAACTCCACCAAAACCTGATATTTCCAGTCCTAGGTGATTGCTGGCAAGTTAGATCACATGCTGGATTCTTCCATCTCGAGGGTTCCAGTGATAGGATTCACCCACCAGAGTTCCCAGTTAAATCCATTGGTTGAACCTACTGCAAAGCCAAATGGCCATGCTGCTCTTATGGATGCAGAAAGAAACAACTGAGGAGCCCATATTCAAGAGTGATTACTTTGTTGTGGCTTTATGGGAAGCGACACTAACTAGGAAATAAGCACGGCTTGCTTTAATCAGGCATCGCTAACATTAGGAGATTGTTGTAGGTATCTGTAGAACCGGTTGACTGACTTTTCAATCCATGACCAACATAAAATATGTCTATTGTACGAAAATAACAGAGCTCCGATCAGACTGTTATGCAACGGTCAGCATTCCATCTGTACAGGTCAGTAATAGGAGTTCCCTTTTATGTGGTGACAAGTACATGAGTTTTGCATTACCAGCACACACTGTCTGAGTCAGAAGAGGAGGTGGGTGATGGGTTCAACATCAGAAGGATGTCTCATCAGGAGATATGCCCACCTACTAAGAAGGGTCAATATGGAGATGAGCAGCCTGCCTAACCAAAGCTGGGAATGGGGGAGGGCACGATGGATTTGAAACATTGTATTTACCCCGATCCCTCCTCTATTACATGCACATAAACATAACTGCAAGTAGTCTGCATTCTCCCTGTGCTTGCATGGGTTTCCCTCTGGTACTCCGGTTTCCTCCCACACTCCAAAAGACAAGCTGGAAGGTTAATTGGCCTTCATATGTATGCATTTGAGATAGGGACCTTAGATTGTAAGC
>NW_017314375.1:0-256 GCF_000935625.1 Nanorana parkeri
TCTAGATCGTACATTGTGGCGCCATCCACCAGTTGCTACAGTACTCGCCGGATTTTGGGGTACATCCGTACGGTGTGCGAAGGGAATATTACCAAGCTATCTGCGTGGCAAACACAGCAAAATGGCTCCTCCACTATTTTGTGCGATGCACGGGATGCATTTTTCTGCTGCTTTTGCATGCATGGAAACGCAGCAGAAAACCTCACTACTTGCTGGCCGCATTTGGGGTGCCTTTAGAAATCAATGGCACAGCAAG
>NW_017314376.1:0-1068 GCF_000935625.1 Nanorana parkeri
GTTCAGTGGGTGGCATTTATGTAGGTAGCCTGCCTGACCTTCACACTAACAGGCTACATGTAGGGCGTTATGTTAACTACAGGAATAGCTCAGGCAGTGGAGAATGGGCATCAGTAGATGTTTGATACAGTATGAGAGTGCAGAGGTGGGAGTGTATGTGTATATAACAAGGTAGATATTAACATCACAGGGAGGATACTCAGACAAGGCAGCAGATCTAGGGAACATCAAGTGAGCAAGATATAAGTATTTCATTATTATTCCTCCTATAGCAGAAGGCGTGGCTTCCCCCAAGGGCTCTGGGTACCACTGCACCCTCACTTCTCTATTGAAGATTGTAGTGCAACCCCTTAATCAGAAATCAATAATACTGCACAACAGTATAATGGAAAAGCTTGAGGTACTTCATACCTCTATCTATATATTTCATTCATAATTCTCTATATCCACCTGTCTGCTTGTCCACCTACCTAGAAAGAAATATTATATGGTTTGGCCAATATTCCATAACACACATTGGTTCAATTAGTGATTGGTCCTTCTAGTCAGAGCCCTGAAGGTCACATAGAAGAGCCGGGCTGCAATCTACAACGGGAAAGATTTGATATTTAGTCAGCTACAGCAACTCAATATTAAGTTACAGGATAATGGTGCGCTGCAGCCTGCCATGAACCTGTTACTCACGAATGAGCAGCATCTGTCCGATACTATTTTCCTCTTTTGCTCTGTTTAGATTGAGCAATCAATAGTGAGAAGGATGTCTTCAGGCTGAGATAAACAGACAGAGCAAAGGGGGCAGGTATGAGTGTGTCCAGACACTGCACTGCAGGGAACACACAGCTTCCATCAATATCTATACACTTCCTAGATACAAATGAATACAGCCAGGGGCTGAAACACAGGTAAGGACTGATGGACTGTCTGACAGAGATAGATAGACAGATAGGTAGATACATAGACACAAAGATATTTGGATACACAATTATGTATACATTTTTAGATATTTGGCTATACACATAAGTAATTATATTTATTAGATAGATAGATAGATAGATAGATAGATAGATA
>NW_017314377.1:0-1068 GCF_000935625.1 Nanorana parkeri
AATCTTTGCGTATTTTATCGAATAGAGGGGGGAAATTAAGGTTATTCAGGGAGGAGGAGTTTTTGCCAATCTTGAGTGCCAAGTATGTGATGGAGCTCTTTGCAACAGTGAACGTGTGAATAGTGCTCAGGTATTCAGCTGCACTAGAGGTGAGGGGGAGGATTTCAGTCTTGGAGATATTTATGTGTAGGCCAGAGAATGAGCCAAATTGCGCACAAGTGTTCTGTATTTTGGGGAGATCTTCTTCTGGGTTAGAGGAAAATAATACTATATCGTCAGCAAAGAGCATTATTCTAAGTTGGGTGTCGTGTAGCGTTATCCCAGATATATCTGATACATTCTGGAAAAACAGGGATAGAGGTTCCAGGGCGATGTTGAACAGCAAGGGTGAGAGCGGGCACCCCTAGTACCTTACATTACTCCGAGGTCTAGTACCTCGGAGTAATGGGAATCTGGTGGATATGAAGCCGGGGGTACACACCCTCGCACATGGAGATGTGTATAATGTCCTGACAAACGACTGAAGCCTGCCCAGGAGTCCCATCCCCTCCATGACTCTAAATAACCAGGGAAATTGGATGCTGTCAAAAGCTTTTTCTGCGTCTATGGAGATAAGAGCCATGGGGGAAGACGGGTGGTCCCTGGCATGATCCAGTACAGTTAGCAGTTTGCGGATATTAATTACGGCTGAACGATTCTTGACAAAACCCACCTGGGCAGGGGAAATCAGGTGTGGTAATACTTTCGCTAGTCTATCTGCTACAATTTTAGACATGAATTTGGCATCACAATTTATCAGAGATATGGGTCTAAACGAGTTGGGTTGAGTAAGATCTTTCCCCTTCTTAGGCAGTACTTTGATGTACGCTTCAGTGCCTGTTGGCAGGTAGTCGCCTCCCGACCACATAGCACTGAATACATTATGCAGCATAGGAGTTAGATCCTCCTGGAGCATTTTGTAAAATTCGTTTGTTAGACCATCTGGTCCTGGTGACTTGCCATTCGAGGAGGTCTTGACAACCCGAACTATGTCTGCGTTTAGAATCTCTAGGTCTGCCTCTTTTAGTC
>NW_017314378.1:0-1067 GCF_000935625.1 Nanorana parkeri
CCCAGACACAGCACATACAAGACTCAAAACCTGGACTGTTCAAGTGAATCCGGGACAGTTGGCAACCCTACCTCCTAACCTCAGCACTTGTGGCTGAATGGGCACAATTTCCCATAGACACTCAAAATCTTGTGGAAAGCCTTCCCAGAAGAGAGGTGTCTGTTAAGGGCAAACACAAGGGCCAACAGAATATTCACGCTGATGGTTTTGAAATGTCCAACAAGCAATGGTCAGGTGTCTGCAAACTTTGGTCATATAGCATACCTATAGTACATGTGATATTTGCAACTATAACAAATAGCATTGCAGCCCTATACATAGGCATATGCACTATGGTCAGCCATTATTCTGTATGACTAGATTTGGCACATGTGCAGTCAGTAGAATATCCTATAGTGTGGCAAAGCTATGAATAGTAATGTACACATACTACAGCAATTAGCTCTGTAGCTGCAGACACTGGAGTAATTCATCCTCAAATATCCCAACAGAGACAACCAGAGTCTGGTTAAAGTGAACTTATGTACAGCCAGAAGAAGCAAAGGGAGAAGAGTTCCAGTGCTTTGAACTTTGATTCAATTTCACCACAGTCCCCGAAGCTCATTTACTGCTGAAGAATATGTCAATATTTGAATGTCCGTGGCCTAGCCACAGGTCCACTTTGAAAACAGGGCACTACAAAGTGAATCCCCCACCAGCCCGGCCAATTCCAGACCCATTTCTTTATTTCCATTTGCTTCCGTTTAAACTCGTGAGAGTTGCCGAAAAGCAAATTTATAATGCAAATTTTCACACTTTACAAAACGCGGTTTAAATTTTTGTTATTGCATCAACTATAGAGAGGGAGCTCTTAATGGGTTAGTGTGCATACTCTACTAAACTGTTGAGATGGCAGCCACTAGGGCAGCGCATTGTTTCCAGTGAATCGCCATCTCAGACTTGCATTGGACAAAGGAGCAGTAAAACAAAGCCACTGCACAGCACCACGTAGGTAAATGAGCAAACATAGCTGTACATACACAATCACAAATTATGCATCAATATTGATATTACGTACATCAAGCTGA
>NW_017314379.1:0-1066 GCF_000935625.1 Nanorana parkeri
CTTCCCATGCAGAATACTTCCTATGTAGAATACTTCCTATGTAGTATACTTCTTATGCAGAATACTTCCTATGCAGAATACTTCCTATGTAGAATACTTTCTATGTAGAATACTTCCCATGTAGAATTATTCCTATGTAGAATACTTCCCATGTAGAATGCTTCCTATGTAGAATACTTCCTATGTAGAATACTTCCCATGTAGAATACTTCCTATGCAGCACTGACACTTTGTATCATTGTATAATGTATTTGCACAGATTGATACATCGGACTTAGACCAGGTTGGAAGTGACGAGATATAAAAGGAAGGATCGGTTCAGAGATATTCTCACACCCCGTAGTGGAGATAAGTGGTTAATGGCGGCTGCAGGTGCCATGAAAGGGTTTCAAGCAGTTTCAAGGGCACCGGCGGTGTAAATGAAGAAGAATTCATGCAGTCGGAGCGCCATGGAGGCAACGCACTTGTACAATAAATACAGATTAACCCGGGTGTCACCAGCAGACCAATAGACGGAGCGCAGCGGCCTTGGGCTGAGCAGACATTGTAAATATTTAATGTACATAATAGAACTAACAGGATTGTGATGGAGGAGGAGGAGGAGGGGGGGGCGGGCCGGCGGGTGAAAAGTTCCTGCTAAGAACACCAATAGCGAGTATAAGAAACCTGGAAGTGGATTTATAATCCTTTATTAGCACGATATTAGTCTATTCATGTCTTATAGAGAACACACTGATTTCTGACATTGACGTCATTGTAATGAGCAAAGACAAATCTCCGGCCTGGCCCTTACAGTACATGGGTTTTTTTTTAAATCTTCTGTTACATCTCAATGCTACTGATTTCCTGCAGCCTCTTAGCAGCTACTTCCTGTCTACGTGCATTCCAGTGATGGCTGCATGGCATTTTTCAGAGCAGGTTTCCTGATGGTGACAACAGCAGAGCATGCCTGTGTAATGTGTGCTGAAATATGCACTTGTAGTTTTTACTGGAAGCCTGTGTGCCAGCGTGACAATGCAGGAACACAACTGGGAGACAGGGACAGAGCGTTGTCACCCTATAACAG
>NW_017314380.1:0-1066 GCF_000935625.1 Nanorana parkeri
AAGTCATTTTCTTAGATCAGTTCCTGGAGCTACATCCCCGCAGTTCTGCTGAAATATCCAACTGGCTACACAATAGTTTAAAAAAAGTGCAGCTAAGTTTTTTTCTCAAATAATCCTCTAGGGCTGGACAGTAAAAGGCAAAAGGGAAATAGCAATTATCCCATTTAACAGAATTTAAGGACCACTACTGTACTATTGTACACCTTAATTCTCATGGCAGGTTATGGAGGACTAAAGGAAGAAACGGTGATGAGATTGAGGTAAGTTTTTAACATAAAATGTACAGTACATCATACAGTCAGTGTGGAATAAGGAATTTACAGCAAAGTATACAGAAGGGGAAGGTGTGGTATATAAAATATAAGTACTGAGACACACAAGTCAATACATACTTTAGGGGCCAATATCTGGAGAGGGCTTGGCACCCCTTTATTTACAGGTACAAGTCTGTAACCACTTCATCGCCTCCACCTGAAAACCCTTTATGGACCAGAGTCATTTTTACATTTCAGCCGTTTGCCTACTGATTCACCAATGTATTTGCCATTACTTATGATAAAAGTTATGAATATATTTCTCTTTCAGGCATAGGGACAAACATTTGTTTCTTTAAGCAATATTGCTTGTGCAATATATTTTTTTTTTTTATGTAATCCGACAACAATAAAGTTAAAAAATAAATAATACAACTTTTTTTATACTTTAGTCAGCGTTAGTTTTTAAACCAGGAGTGCTACTAATAAAGCACGCCAACATTCTATTATTTGTCCTATTAAGGACTCATTCAAAGGGTCATAGTGCCCCGTACAGCATGAAGGAACAGTTTTTTATGTGCCCGGAGCTATATTAACTCTATGAAGACACAGAAGCTGTGCACCTTCACACATCTCAAAGTTTTGACAGTCACTCACAGACTGCATACAGCCGCGGATGCAGACATGATGGATCCAGGTCCATACCCCATCTGTGTACGCTTCTTGTCACAACTCCGGGCACATCTACAACCAGCTCTTTACCCTGTACTGGCCAACATGCCCCATGTGAATGTGGTCTTATAATGAAAGTA
>NW_017314381.1:0-1065 GCF_000935625.1 Nanorana parkeri
ACTTTGTTACAATACCACTAACAGTTGACCGTGGAATATTTCAAGGAAATTTAACGGAAACACTTGAATCCAATGATTTGGAGGGTTGTACCAATACTTTTGGCAATATATTGTATATATTTCATCTGTGTATTTAGCGGTTTGCCTGGATTTCGGCTTTAAAAGATTAACAAAATGTCAACATTTCCCCAAAACCATTAAAAAACTGTAAAAAGACGCTAACTTCATTATAACACAGTCAGGGATTACACCGAAAGCAAATGCCTGGTACCAGCATCAGCACATATTTGAACTATTTACACACGGCCTACTGAATCTTCCGTGATCTTGTCATCTGCAATAAATCACAGCCAGAGCACTAGATGGTGGCAAACAAAGGCTTTTGGCGTGAAGACGTCCCGATATTTAATATCCCGATGCCTGGAGCGCCCTGACTGATATCCCTCGCTGAACACACATTTTTTCCATTCAAATGCACAGATTTTTTTTTTTTTTCAGATTTTCAATAAAACTGACTTAGAAAACTGCCCCTGGCTGGGAACTGGTTTAACTGTTATAACTGAATTCTGGACAGAAAAGTCCTTTCAATTCTCTTTTCTTTAATTTTGTTTCCTTGACTATTAACATATATTTTTGATGGAGCTCTGTCATTTTTTTATATTAAAAATTGAAGAGACAAAAGGAACAAAATCAAATCTTTAATTTTTTTCCCCCACATTTCTTCTGATTAAAGAATATGTCGGACTACATGAAAGGAAACATAAAGGAGGTCTGTCTTGAATAAAAGTTGGAGGCTGCAATCAAAATTAGATTTTTTTTTTCTATCCACTCCATCTATCCACTGGCGG
This sequence comes from Nanorana parkeri, assembly GCF_000935625.1. Taxonomy (NCBI): domain Eukaryota; kingdom Metazoa; phylum Chordata; class Amphibia; order Anura; family Dicroglossidae; genus Nanorana; species Nanorana parkeri. Next base: position 849 of record NW_017314381.1, read on the forward strand.
AACTACCAGGGTTCACATTTGCCACCAGGCCCTGGCGTTCCACCACTTGGGGGGTCGGGGGGGTCCTGGTCTGAAGGGGCACTGGGCAGGGATTTTGTTTTTTAAACATTTAGCCCTGCTTAGCCCCTGTGTGAAAGCTATAGAGTTAAGTGGGGGAAAAAATACAAAATAAAATAAATACAAAATTGAAGAAAAAAAATTATAAAAATTGATTAAA
>NW_017314382.1:0-1065 GCF_000935625.1 Nanorana parkeri
GACAAGAAACATTCTGGATATACAAACTGAATACCCTTGTTAGAACGGGACTAAATGAAGAACTGGAAATTTTGACCATTTTGTAAATGACGCCCACCCATGGCTCTGAAGACCCAGACTAATCGGTCTCCTACATACCCCATGTTCCCCTCCACAAACTCAGCCTCAGTTAAAAACTTATGTTACGCCCTTTCACATATCAGAATGACCCACGCGTTCTTATGATAGCCTTCTTAAAATTTGTTTAATCTTTAGTTTTAAGTATTCGTTTTACTACATATGCATAATATTTTTAATACATTTTTAATATATTTTTAATACATTTTGTCTATTTTTATACTTATATATTTTATACTCATATTTTTTATTCATCTCTTATGGTCCACTCTATATGTCTCATTTTTTATTCCTATTGTGATCCTCCCCAAATCTCACTCTTTAACCATTCCCTTGCGGCATTAAAAACAATATATGGTAGATTGGTTCCCGAGACGGAATACCCGCATCAAATGCTCTTTTTCAGCAGTCCCATCTCGTATTGAAAATAGAATCACCATGCATAATCAGAGATCAATTTTAACACGCACACACCACAAACTGTCCCCCCTTCCAAGATTATATACAAATAGATAATCAACCTTAGATTGTCCTTTAAGACATTTTAATGCCTCCCCCTGGGGGTAACTCACCATCCATGTCCTCTATGCCCATGGCACGCTCCCCTACTAACAGAACATGGGCTGTTTATCCCCCAAACTTCATCTCCAAGTTGCCCCTAACTGTACGACCTGGCTAGTGGAGTACAAGCCTTTACCGAATGCTTTTTACACATGCCGAGGCTCCACAGGTTCTAGCGTGCAGCTTCCCCGCCCACTGTCACCAAGCTCCGCCCAGCTGTCACATTTAAATCGGCGGTTTCCCGCCGCCACGATATGTTCCTTCTCGAGCTTGAAAAAGAGGTATCACTCCTCGAAACGCGTTGCTCACGGCCCTTCCATCCCACTACCACCCTCTTCCCATCACAGACAGCCGACAATTTTTCAACCAACGGCTCCCGCACACTGC
>NW_017314383.1:0-1065 GCF_000935625.1 Nanorana parkeri
CCTCCAGTCCTAAGATGATAAAAGCCTTACTGGTGTACTTACCTTTCTCAGGCTCCAGGCTCCTTACAGGTTCCCTCTACTGTGAAGACTGAGCTGCGGCGTGCTGTTGGATCTGGGTTCAGGCAGTGCTACCGATTGGTTGCCTTCACAGGGATCATGCCCCACACCATGGCTGCAACCAGAGGATGGTGGGAATGAAGTTGGTGTGAGTATTCCAGAGGGAATTTTATCATTTTAAGGCTACAAAGGGGGCTCATTGAGACCTTTCCTTCTTAATAAACTTTGCTCATTCTCACCCTCTCTGCAGCAGAAATGTTACTTTGCCCTAAGAACATCATTATATGATATCATTAGAATGATCCCAGTAGCACTTTACATAGTCATTGCTGAGGACTCACCTGCTGGAAGGTACAGAAAAGCCAAAACATAGGACAGAAGATCCTCCATCTAGTTTCGGTATGTAGAGATGAGACAGTCTCCTCTTTTCCTGTGATTGATAAACCTATTGCCGATCTATGAAACGAGGTCTACGGAGGCTGGTTGTGAGTCCGGAGAACTTGCGTTGTGTACAAAGGCTTTCAATAAACTGCTGAGATGACAATGTATCAGACCTCAGTTGCATGTTAAATCCTGTATCTGGGTAATTTCCATGCCAGTTCTTACTTCTCAGTTCTGAGAGCTCAGACCAATGAACAGACCACATAGACATGGCACCCGTATAGAGAAGAAAGGAAATGGTCAGATTTGAGGTCAATGCTAATCATCTGGAATCTTCAGAACTGTGTTCTAGCCTGACAAGGTATGATTAAAAACATGTTTCCTGTGAACGGAACTGCTAATGCTGTTAATAGCATACAAAGACATTGTAGACAATTGTGTTCTTGCAGCCTTGTGGTAACACTTTGGTGAAGACCCTTTTCTGTCGTCCCCCCCATGACTGTCCCCTGTGCACAAAGCCAGCTCCATAGGGACACGGTGTGACCAGTTTGGAGTGGAAGAACTCGACTGACCTCAACCCTGCTATACACCTTTGGGATGAATTGGAACATCAATTGTGAGCCGGGT
>NW_017314384.1:0-1064 GCF_000935625.1 Nanorana parkeri
AAGACATGGATGAGTGAGTTTGGGGTGGAGGAACTTCCCTGACCTGCACAAATTATTTTCATTGTTCTTATTTTTTAGGAAAAAGGAGGTGTCTTTTGAACCTTGAAACATGTTGGATACATATAAAGAATGCACTGAACGGTTTTAATGGAATAAAATATTATGAATGTAAAATTTTTTTTTAAATTACCAGACCAGTGGTGGTTTGCTACCTATGCCTTCATTAAACCATTCATTGGACCCTTACTTATTAACAGAGAAAAGAAAGAGAATCAGTATCATAGCAGACCAGTAGTGGTCAACTCATAAGGCATGAGGCCATAACCATAACAGATTGTTGGATATTTATGTATTGGGGATACATACATAAATTGTCACATAAGATACATGATATTAGCAAACACACAAAGGGGTACATAAATAATAAACACAGGCATTGTAAAGGGGTGCTTCCTTTTTAACATCACAGTTGAGAAAAACTGCACTAACTGGATTGTGGGAGAGTACCAACCATCCCAGTGCCACATCAACATTTATAATTAATGAATCAATAGGCTCCACTATCTACACAAGTTTTGTTTAATAAAATGAAGAAAAATTAGCTGTCACCTGCATGGTTATAGGCACCAGTCAGTGGGGACCAGCGGTGCGGCTGCCCCGGGCGCAGATATGGGGGAGGTGCGGGGCAGCGACAAGTGGGCAGGTCGGGAGGAGAACAATATTGGGCAGATCGAAACAGGCAAATACTGGGATTGCTTTGGGGCCTCGGCCACGAGGACCTATCGAGCAGCAGCCGCGACATGATGCATGCATAGAGACTCGCCTCGGCCGGTGAGTTGCTGCTTTCCCGCACCCCAGTGTGTTTTTGTTTGTTTTTCTCTTTACAGCCAGGAGGACAGTTTAGGAATTATTGTACTTGCTATGATAGAACATGGAATAGAACAGAGTTGAACTTGAAAGGTTCAAGTTCAACTCTATTCTATTTCATGTTCTATCATAGCATTGTATTACTAATAAGCTACGAGCAGGCAGTCCTACTGGGTCTTGTAGTTCTCTATGCTATG
>NW_017314385.1:0-1064 GCF_000935625.1 Nanorana parkeri
GACTTACCTGTCATTACTTTCTACGCCATCTTGGATCGACTTGTCAGGAGCCGCCGCACTGCATGACGGGAACACTGAACACAGCACCGATCCCACAACACCGATCACAGCACAGATATACTGCACTACACTATACGGCAGCGATATATTACATTATACAACACTGATATACTGCACTACACAGCACTGATATATTACATTATACAGCACTGATATACTGCACTACACAGCACTGATATATTACATTATACAGCACTGATATACTGCACTACACAGCACTGATATATTACATTATACAACACTGATATACTGCACTGATATATTACATTATACAACACTGATATACTGCACTGATATATTACATTATACAGCACTGATATACTGCACTACACAGCACTGATATATTACATTATACAGCACTGATATACTGCACTACACTATACAGCACTGATATATTACACTATACAGCACTGTTATACTGCACTACACTATACAGCACTGATATATTACATTATACAGCACTGTTATACTGCACTACACTATACAGCACTGATATATTACATTATACAACACTGATATACTGCACTACACTATACAGCACTGATATATTACATTATACAGCACTGATATACTGCACTACACTATACAGCACTGATATATTACATTATACAGCACTGATATACTGATATATTACATTATACAGCACTGATATCCTGCACCGGTATACTGACCAACACCATAACACTGATATCTTACAATACACTGCACTGATATTCCTTGCTGTGCTACTAAACACTGTATACAGGATATAATATAGAAACCGCTCACACTGACTGGCGCACTGTACACACTGACTGGCAGGCCTCCATTGTTCCATGCACTGTGTTGCTCTGTTTATGCACTTCACATTAGCTGTGTGTCTGTGGTACAGAGTCAGTGTTTATGATGTAAACTGTGTGCTCTGTGTGTGTGTTATCTCTGTGTGTGTGTTGTCACGGTGTGCTCTGTGTGTGTGTTGTCACGGTGTGCTCTGTGTGTGTGTTATCACTGTGTGCTCTGTGTGT
>NW_017314386.1:0-1064 GCF_000935625.1 Nanorana parkeri
ACTTTTTATCTTTTCTGTTTATTTATTTATTTATTTTTATTAATTTATCATTTTCATTTGTATTTTTTTAAATTTGTTTCTTATTTGTATTTTCTTTATTATTTTCTATTTGTTTTTTTTATTTTTTTATTTATCATTTTCATTTGTATTTTCTTTTATTCTTATTAATTTGTTTTGTTATTTGGATTTTTTTTCATTTTTATTTGTTTATTATTTTTTAAAATTAATTTATCATTTTCATTTGTATTTTTTTAATTTGTTTCTTATTTGTATTTTCTTTAATATTTCTATTTGTTTATTATTATTTGTTTGTTATTTTTTTATTTATCATTTTAATTTGTATTTTCTTTTATTCTTATTAATTTGTTTGTTATTTTGCTTTTCTTTCATTTTTATTTGTTTATTATAATTTTTTTCTTTTTTTAAATTAATTTATCATTTTCATTTGTATTTTTAAAAATGTGATTCTTATTTTTATTTTCTTTATTATTTTCTATTTGTTTGTTATTTTTTTATTTATCATTTTCATTTGTATTTTCTTTTAATTTCTTTTATTCTTAATAATTTGTTTGTTATTTGGATTTTCATTCATTTTTATTTGTTTATTATTTTTATTTTCTTTATTTTCTAATTTTCATTTGTATTTTGTTTTTTTTAATTATTTTAAATTTGTTTATTATTTTTATTATCTTTAATTTTTATTTGCTTATTATTTTGTTTATTATTGTTATTTTCTTTTTTATATGTTGTTTTGTTTATTATTTTTTAGTCATTTTTTATTTTGTTTTATAATTTAGTTTTCCTTGTTTATTATTTGTATTTTTGTCTTTTATTTGTTGATATTTTTGGTTTGTTTGTTGATATTTGATGTGTATTTTGTGTGATGGATTTGGGTGTCTCCGGGATCGGGACGTACCTGAGCTCCAGGTGATTGGACGGAACACGTGTCGGGGAGCTGACTCACCTGTCTGCAGCTTTACATTATAGATCCTCCGTCAGCTCTGCACTGCTGTCCGAGGTACAGGTGTAGTAGGGATCAATGTATGAGTGGAGTAGGGATCAAT
>NW_017314387.1:0-1064 GCF_000935625.1 Nanorana parkeri
AAACAATTATTGCTAAAGTGACAGCACAATAAGAAAGACCAGATCAGATTAATCTTTGTATTCTTCTCTAATGCAGTTTCAGATATGCCATAATTTTAAAGAACCATTGTATTATTTTATCAGGGGATTTTTTTATAACACATGAGTATTTTACCACCCTACCATCGGTGCACATAAACCAATCACATAAACGCTCCTATCTTTGCAAATAAACCCTCCCATCACATGAAAACCCTACAATCCATGCATGTAAAGCCTGCCACTACATAAAACCTCCCATCTGTGCAAATAGGCTGTGCTGTCAGAGTAGCGTGTTTATTTTTGTGCCCTCAATATGCTCCCCTGTTACCCCTTGTGTTTGGTGCTAGTTACAACAGTTCATGCTAAACGCTCTCTGCTCCCTTATGCTGCTCAGTTTAGTTTCATTCTCCACTGCAGAGACAGGGCTTCAGAAAGTCGTTGTTTTCTTATGTTTCAAAATACTTGTCAAACATATTTTATATTGCACTTATCTGAAGTAAAAATACATTGGATTCAATCGTGTCTTATTGAAGACTGCCTTTGGATTCTGCCATGTCAGAAAGTGACCATACTATCCCCACAGACTGGGTCTGCATATATCAGAATTTGAAACAGAATATAAGCACTCCCCACAAGTATAAACTCTACTATCTGTGCAAATAATCCCTCCTATCTGTGCATATAATCCCTGCCATCTGCACTTTATAAACCCTGCAATATAAACACTATGATCTGTGCACAAAAACGCTCCTGCTTGCACATTATAAACCCCTCAATTGCATAAAGACCCTCCTATCTACACCCTGCAATCCCTCCCATCTGTTCTTATAAACTGCTGTTGCACTCCCATCTGTGTGTAAAAACCCTTCCATCCGCGCTATACAAACCCTCCTATGCTCACAAATAAACCCTCCCATCTGCACCATACAACTCCTCCTATCCTTTCATACAAACTATTGCACTCTCACATTTTGGCATGTAAACCTTCCCATTTGCACCCTCCCATATGTGCCTATAAACCCTCTTATATGCACCTTATAAAC
>NW_017314388.1:0-1063 GCF_000935625.1 Nanorana parkeri
TCAGAGACACACAGAGTCCTCAGAGACGCAGAGTCCTCAGACACACACAGAGTCCTCAGAGACGCAGAGTCCTCAGAGACGCACAGAGCCCTCAGAGACGCAGAGTCCTCAATCTCTTTTTCTGCTTCTGCAGCCCCTGTGTTATAAATGAACAGGAATCCTCTATACTGAGTGTTCCTGATCATTCATAACATGAGGACATTGTATGTTTACTATAACCACAATCATGAATGAACAGGAAGTGATGCAGATGTGATGTAGATCACTTCCCCTTCATTCATAATGGAGGAGATAGTAACCATACTCTGTCCTCAATTATCTACAAACACTCAGCGATCACTGACTGCTTGTACCCGCTCTCCTCTCTGACACGCTGTCACAGGAGGCTGTGGGAGGAGAGCTCCGCCTCCTGTGACAGCACGGGCTGACTCCGCCCACACACACACCGCTCTGCAGATCTGTGACAGGAGGCTGAGCGTTGTGGGAGGAGAGACACCGGCCGCTCACAGCGCTCTCCTCCCGCAGCGCTCGGCCGGCTGTCATTTTCACCATTTTCGGCCGATATATCGGTGCATCCCTAGGAAACAATGTTGTGATTTGGTGCACTGATACACGGCGTGTTTGTATTTTCAGCCCCCAGCGACCGGTGAGGATGTACGACGAGTTCAGCGGTGATGATGTCACTCCGTTCATACGGTGAGAGATAAATCCCGATCTCCCCCCCTCACTCCTCCTCATCATTCATGTCGTATAGAGTCCCTCAGCTCCTCCCCCGAGGAGCAAACTGTGCGAGTTCTTCTCCATAGTCAGCTGACCGATTGTTCCGCCATCTTTGCAGGCACTCCAGGGAAGTGAAGAGGTTTGATCCCGTGCCGGCTCCGCCCAGCTCTCCGTCACTTCCCCCCGAGGAGCGCTATGGACCCCAATTCTGGGAGCGACTGATGAGAGAGCCGAGGTGAGCTGATCCTTATAGTGTTCCCTCCAATATGTACACCCGGTGATCACTGCCCACTGACTGTCCTCTCATCCTCTATACCCCCTGTGATCACTGCCCACTGACTGT
>NW_017314389.1:0-1063 GCF_000935625.1 Nanorana parkeri
TATATATGATCTATAGGGGCCCCTTGTCTGTAGAAAGTCCCCGCCCAGTAATGATGGGGATATACAATCTATCGGGGTCCTTCACCTGAACAAGGTCTTCTCCCCACCAGTAATGATGCACAGTGAAGTGTGTGTATATATGGGGGGGGGATATATCTAATATAAAGGGGCCCCTCACCTGTAGAAGATCCTCTCTCTCCCCCCAGTAATAATGTACAGTGTGGTGTGTATATGGGGCGATATATTTAATCTATAGGGGCCCCTCACCTATAGAAAGTCTTCCTCCCCCGCAGTTTCTCGCCGTCCTCCTCCTCAGTGCCCCGGCAGATATAGTCCCCTCGGACTCCAAGGATATTACCCCAGAACAGGACCCCAGACAATTTCGCATTCCAGCAGATGAGCAGGAGGAAAGTCCATAGGAAAGAGCTCTGTTCCGGGCTCAGTCCCACACCGGAGCTGGACACCATCTCCATCCCCAGCGGCAGCCCATCCACCTCCATTTCTCCGGGATGCCCATCTGTGCACTGTCTCTATGGCGATGCATCCTGTCTCCAGGAAGTGAGGTCACAACAATGCATCCCGTATCCAGGAAGTGACGTACCTAGCTCAGCAACACTGTCCTTAGAAAGGCTAGTTCTATCCATTGCGGACATCCTTTCTCGGTGACGTCATCCTTTCTTTCTCGGGCAGTGTCACGGGGTCTGAAAGCGCTGGCTGCCCTGAGCTGTCAACGCCTACGTCAGTCATTATACATTACAGGTCTGTTCTCTCTTCTCCTTCGGCCACTCTGTAGTTGCAGCGGCCGAGGAGAAGAGAGAACAGAAGCGAGCAATCACAGCGGCGGTAGTGTCCCGTCTCTGGTCCCACTGACAGCACACCCCCTCGATGTCATTCCGCTCGCCCCCACACAATTTTTACTCGCCAATTGCGAGGGGGGCGAGTGGAAATTTTGAGGCCTGGTATATACTTTATACTCCATATGCATAAAGAATGTTTGCCTAATGAGGTTGTTTCAAATCTATTTTTATATTTTGGTTGGACTGTATGGCATAAGCTTTGAGAT
>NW_017314390.1:0-487 GCF_000935625.1 Nanorana parkeri
TTCCTCAACCATGTCCAGGACAAGATACAAAACCATATTGATGTTTCCCCATTTCAACGACAATTTTACTTGCCCTCCCAGACGTGACCCCAACTATGATAGGCTCCAAAAAATTAGGCCACTCATCAATTTGTTTTCTGCCAAATTTTCTGAAATTTATACCCCCCAACAAAATATTTGCGTTGATGAATCCCTTATTCATTTCACAGGCAGGCTTAATTTCAAACAGTATATCCCCAGCAAACGCGCCAGGTACGGGGTTAAACTGTACAAGCTTTGCGAAAGAGACACCGGATACACTTATGGCTTCCGTGTGTATGAAGGGAAGGATAGCCATTTGGAGCCCCCTGGATGCCCATCATACATGGGAATCAGTGGAAGAATAGTGTGGGACCTCCTGTCACCCCTATTCCACCAGGGATACCACCTCTATGTGGATAATTTCTACAGCAGCATACCCCTTTTCAAACACCTGTTCCTCCAAAAA
>NW_017314391.1:0-1062 GCF_000935625.1 Nanorana parkeri
ATTCGATGGCAGACCTTACGAGAAGTGGATTTATCATCTTTCAGAAGTATAGGGATACAGTAGCTATTTAGACAGCAGCTGTGAAGAAAGGATGGTAAACTGGTCCTTGGGACAGTAGATTTGGGTGATCCAGGAGAGTCCACAGGGAATCTGCCTAAAGGTCTGATGAGTCCCAGTACCACATCCACCTTGGGCCAGTTCAGTGCAATGAGCATCACCAGGATCCAACCTGACTGGATTCTGCAAAGCAGATGAGGTGATGTTCCAGAGAAAAAATACATAGATCAGATTGAACTGATCCAATGGAGCCAAAATATTGATATAAAACTGTCTGGAGTGGAATTAGGCATACTGAACTGCCTCAAAAGAGGCCAACATCAAGCCCTGAGCCCTCATGCAAAAGCAGAGGGTTAGACAGCCCCTGAACTACAAAGTCTGAACCTGGGAGCGGAAAGCCTAGTTTGTCTTGTGGAATAAAAACCCTGGATTTAGCATATTCCAGGAGAAGACGGATACTCCAAGTGATGAGACTGTTTTAGTACTGGCTTCTGAAGGTTCAGTATCTACCCAAGCCTCTCTAGTGTTTAAACAGTTTGTTGGGCATTGGCTGATAGTCTGTGTTGACTCAGTAGAAGGTCATACAGGTATCCCACTATGGGAATCCTTTATGAGCAAAGCAGAGTAAGTACAGGGGCTAGCTTGGTGAAAACTCAAGCTTAAGTTGACAGATCAATAGGAAGAACAAACTGGTAACCTTGTGTGCCCATCCCAAAAAGCAGGTAACATTGATATGTTGGAAAAAAAATGGGGTTATGCAAGTAGGCATCCTTAACATTCACAGAGGCCAGAAAGTCTTCCAGATGGAGTGAAGCAAGAACTGACTTAAGAGATTGCATGTAAAAATCTTGTACTCAGGGCCTTTCTTGTAAAGAACCTTTAATTCCAGTAGGGGCAAATGTCCTTTTTCACTTTACAAAACAGTGAACAGGTTTGAGTATAACCCCTAAAAACTTTCCTTTTCAGAAACAATGGCTATGAGCATGAAGGTCCGCTAGGTGGCTG
>NW_017314392.1:0-755 GCF_000935625.1 Nanorana parkeri
CACTCCGAGGTGTGCAACTACCTAGAGGGACCTCGCAGTGTCACTGACATGAGTCAACATGAATAAAACCTATATAAATACATGAAGGTGAAACGGCAATACCACCGGCCGTCACTAGAGGGAGAACCACCCAAAATCTAGCCCCTTGGGGGCACACACAGACATCTTGTATGCAATCTGGTGCACTTTAAGGACATAGAAGAAGCTAGGTAATTCCCACATGCCTCTGACATCTCCAAGTTATCCTATGAGCTGGAATTTCACCTTTCCCTCTAACCATGGACATCCCGGACATGTGATCCAGAATAGACTGCCACCACCTGCAGTTCATCAGCTGACTGACCCACTAGGCACTCATACACACACACACCAGGCACACGATCCAGAATAGACTGCCACCACCTGCAGTTCATCAGCTGACTGGTCTACTAGGCAACCGTAGTCATGCCAACATAGCGGAGGCTACAGGAGCATCGGAGGCAGACCCTGGAAAAGAAGGGGAAGAAGTAAGCTGGCATTTCCTGCTGAGTCCTCTATCATAGGAAATAACTGTGCCATAAAATCTGCCATAGTCACAGAAAATGCCGAGAGGTATCACAGGAGACTCCAGGGAGCAGCGAACGGCTGACATCAAACCCCTGACATGGCACACTGCAAGTCACCCCAGAACTGCTGGTGTGCTGTGTGACGGACCGCCTGGTACCCCAACTGGAGCCCTCCGTCAGAAATCAGCTTCCTCTCCGCTGGAACCCGAA
>NW_017314393.1:0-1061 GCF_000935625.1 Nanorana parkeri
CCGGATCACCAGGTGAAAATAAAGGAAAAAAAGCCTAACAATGAAAACTAATGCAGTCAATACATTTAAGGATTGGTAAGCTGCAATATTTACATTATATTTTCGTTTTTGGATCTAGTTACACCTTAAGTCAGACAACTAGTATTTTCAGAAGAGTTCAGTAATGTCAGGTTATACATTTCTCTCATGACAGTTTAAAAAAAAAAGAGAACTATGTGGTAACCTTTTTTCCCCTTAGTTCTCTTTTTAGTCACTGGAGGATATATACTAACCTCCTTCTGTGACCTAAAACTTAGTATATCACGGGCTATTGCCAGCGATATACTGAGAGTGCCACCGCTGGGACGGATCCCGACAATACTGTCGAGATCCACCCAGCTGTGTGAGTGACAGTTGGCTCTGCTCACTTCCCGATCAATAGATCTGATCTGTGACAGCTTCTTTCTTCTTTTTCACACATCGGCTCTAACTATGAGGATGAGTGGAAATCACTCACCTCATAGTTCTCCTTTAAGGGTTTGATAGGCTCTAAAGGGTAAATTCTTTTTGCTTTTCATATCAGTTTGAGATTCTTCTAAGACCATTCAGAATTCCTTGCAGGTGTAGTTGACCACTATTTGACCTGCTTCAGCTGCATCTGTATTCCCGTAGACTTATGTGAAGAGAGACGCAAATAAATGTCTGTTGACACAGACCCTAAAGCTACTTATCCTGGTGTTGGATAGCCATTGCCTGAACAATTGGGGGATAATTCTGGCATTTTAAAAAGTAGTGATAAAACACCTTTTGTGAACATTGTGAATGTATTGGCAAGGCTTTTGTGTATACAGTATAATGTCTCTGACTTGTGTGCAGTTTCCATGATATAATGATTAGACATAATTGCTATCCATCTGATGCATGTACACCTACTACTAACTGTTAAGTCATATCTCTCAATAAAATGAAATGAATCCAGCTTGTTGATTTAAATGTTGATATACCAATGTATTTTTCAGCTGTAAATCAGTTTTTGCACAAATTCTTAGTGGGTTTGTAACAATGTGTACCTCTTGCACAAT
>NW_017314394.1:0-1060 GCF_000935625.1 Nanorana parkeri
CTTATTAGGAGATCTCCGCTGATACATTGTAGATGAGAATTACTGTCAGCGCTCCGACTCCTCCACTCCGGCCGGGGAACATTCGCAGTCGGAGCCGATCCCGGGACGGGGCTGTGTGTTCGCCGCGGGAGAATTCTCTGTCACTTTCCAAACTTCCCCCGATCATTCACCGGCGCCGGACCTCCGTCCACCGACCTGCATGTCACCCCTTTAAATCGGCTACCTGACCGTCATCGCATGGTGCCGGATATCGGACGGTGAGTGTCTTCATATCGATTCTTTATCATCAGTTTCCAGGTCTGTGTTCGATCCGAGACGTTCTACGGATCCGATCGATGCGAATCGCTGTGTAAGTTCGGGGGATTGTTATAAATTCGCGATCTTCCTGGTTGGCTGTGATGACAAGCTCAGGGACATTGGCCGGGTTTGTAGTTTGTGATGAGAACACGGGATTCACTCGCTGCGAATGTGGTTATAATTATTTTTTCTCTCTATAGGTAGAAATTGGATTGTCTTGGATCTTGCTGATATCGGGGGACGATCTGATTGGATGCAGCCGATGGATCTGAGCACATTGGCCGCCTGATTCACCCGCCGGGTCCCCGTCTGCTCTCGGTGGGTTCTCCGGGCCGCTCCTTTGGATCTAAAGAGGATTTTTTTCACCCGAATCGAAAGGTGAATCTGCGACCCCGCGCGGTCTCCGGTGAACCTGCGACGACTTGTGACTTGTGTATTATGGCCATGGTGGTCAATCCCTGGCAGGAAGACCTCACCGGAGTGCCAGGCTCCCAGGTGACCAACCCCCCGGGGATGTGCAACCAGGACCCCGGGGGCCCGCCTCAGACGCCCAGCACCCCGAAGGGCCAGGACACGGCGCACTCCGGCGACAAGGGGGTGCCCAACGTGGACTGCATGGTGTGCGGGGACAAGTCCAGCGGCAAGCACTACGGGCAGTACACCTGCGAGGGGTGCAAGAGCTTCTTCAAGAGGTCCGTCCGGAGGAACCTCACCTACACGTGCCGGGGCAACCGGGACTGCCCGATAGACCAGCACCACCGGA
>NW_017314395.1:0-1060 GCF_000935625.1 Nanorana parkeri
GATGAGGTCATCTGCGTACAGTGCCAGGCGCTCCTCCACCCTGCCCCCTACCTGAATACCCGCTATGTTTGGGGAGGATCTGAGGGCCACCGCCAGGGGTTCCATCACCAAAGCAAATAAGGCTGGGGATAATGGACAACCCTGACGCGTGCCCCGTTCCACTGCAAAGGGTGCGGAGAGAGCATGGCCAATTTTCAAGGCCGCCCTGGGTCTATTGTACAATAAGTCTATCCAATTTCGAAAACGTGGTCCAAAACCCATAGATCGGAGTACTTGGGCCATGAATCCCAAATCTACTGAGTCAAATGCCTTGGCTATGTCCAGGGACACCAATGCTCTGGTGCTCTCCACACTTTGCGATAGGTGGATATGGGTAAAAACCCGTCGCAGGTTGGTGTCCGTGGACTTGCCCCGCATGAACCCTGTCTGGTCAATATTAACCAGTGAACCTATCACCTTGGACAATCTAGTTGCCAGCACCTTGGTAAGAATTTTTAGGTCCATATTGAGAAGAGCTATGGGTCTGTAAGAAGAACACAGGAGAGGGTCCTTGCCGGGTTTAGGGAGCAGCACCACATGTGCATCCCGGAGGGAGCCCACCCGTTGCTAGGGCAGATGCATATAGGTCCCGGAGCCTGGGGGCCAGTTGCTCCACGTACAATTTATACCATTCCCCAGGTAAGCCTCCGCAGCCCTACTTAAAACCATTTTAAACCCTGTCTCCGTGTTACATGGCTGTGTTTATTAACATGTGAGTGCTGTCCTGGTGATCAATGGCTTTATTCACTAAAGAGCCGAAGGATTTAGCCGAATGTTCCGTTAATCCGTCGGCTCGCTTCGGCTGCAGAAACCCTTCGTTTTTTTATAATGAATTGTTACTGGACTGACTTGCAGTATTTAAGATTCAACAGTGTTTTATGGGTTGGTAGGTTTTTCTTCTTTCAATCCTTGTGGCACTTTATTAAAGACCTGAACTGCACCTCAATCAACCAATTATGGGCCTTCTGAAAATGTATTTACCTTTTTTATTATTTTTAAGTATCAATAATTTGGTTAACAA
>NW_017314396.1:0-1060 GCF_000935625.1 Nanorana parkeri
CACTCATCCACATAGTTAGAGCCAACGTGTGACATTGAAACTTTCACAGGTCGGCTATTGATCTATTGATCCCTACCAGGTATCCAGTAAGCTGCAACCTCCTGTACACACTGTATCTGCTGCACTGTTATCAGTTCCCTCTATGGACAGAAAGTGTTTTACTGGCAGGATTACCAGGTTAAAAAAAGGAAAAGGACTTAAAAAAGGGCTGGTAGAATGTAATATACCACATTTTTGTTCCTGGGCTTAGATAGGCTTACTATCCTTGGTTTCAGGCTGAAATCAGTCACTAACATGGAGACTGTAAAGCCAAATAGTTAACAATTTAACACCAAAAACATTACACAGGTTATTTTTTACACAACCAATTACTTAATATTTATAATGTCCGAAATAATTGTTCATTTGGAGTTTACTTCAGATTTCAGGTAGGAGCGCAAAGACATATCTGCTGTGACAGCCAACAATGCCCACGCAAAAGAATAAATAGCAACTGCTCACAGAAATAGCATTAAAATAATTAACATGGGCAAGTGTTATAAAAGTTTTACAAACATTATCCCGGCATGCCTTATGTTAAAAAAACAATTGTATTATCCAGTCAAACATATCAGACAAACTTGGGATACATATAACAGATTTGTATTTGCCTTTCGTCTCTTAGGGCTTTCATTGGGCACCAGTGGCATCGCAAAATTCAGGATCCCAGCAGAAGGATGGAGATGAAGACCAATGCACTCTAGGTGAGCACACCGATCTATCTCCAGTGGTCTGATACACCCCTGCACAAGTACATCCCTACATTCAGCAATGCTTATTTTTTCATACATTCCCAACATGTGTATCCCCTTGACATAGCACAGATATTCCTTAGGCACCCCTGGTAAAGATATCTAGGCAGTAGATGTACTAGCAACTCCACATTCAATCATACAATCCCCTTGGCAACTACAGAACATTGTTAGGCAGAACATGCATCAGTGCAGACAGTGAAATCATTTTAACTGAACAACACTTTGTTCTGATGTTCAAGTGATGCAATGTTATCAAGTAAATACAC
>NW_017314397.1:0-1059 GCF_000935625.1 Nanorana parkeri
CGATGTGTGGTGGAATTTCTCTATGCGGTAAGTTAATTATTTTTTTTTCTATTCGTTCCGTACAGAATTCTTCACAAGGATTCTAGGCAAGGATTATTGCCTAGTTATCATGAGCTTTTCATTTACTGGAACCCTAGTAAATAAATAACCCCAGTTCTTTCTGGGGCAGTTTAACCTTTTAAGCGACAAGCGTTGGAGATGCAGTAACTAAGATAGATATTGTTCTAAAACTATTGCTATATTAATTTTAAGTCTGTGTATTTTGATACCCATCCACAACCAATCAACACACTCTGGGCAATACATTTTGTGTGAATAGATCTATGTTGCATTCACTAAGTGGTTGTGATTTATGTTATGTTCCTTCTGAAAGCCACCTACATCCCCTTTCAGTCATCTTATATGGCTGTTTGGCATGTTGATTCTTATGTTATCTTGTTGGACCTTGACTTTACACTTTTTGATTATTTCCCATATCATGATTATTTCCATACTGTTTAATGCCCTTTTTTGCACTTGAAATGTTAATCCCCAATTTGAGAAACGTTTGATGGTGAGAAACCGTCCTGCGCATTCTCAAGTATTTCTCTGAGCATTTCGAGAAACCCATTCTCATGGTCAACGGCAAACATGCGCACCACGCAAGGGAAGCCTTCAATTGGTCTCGTGACAGTTAACTAGATGGGAGCCACCCGGGCCCTGCTTTCATTTGCCCCTACATAGAACGTCTCTGATCCTCTACTGAGATATTTTGTTCACATGCATAAAAAATAAATGCTTGAATAAACAAAGCCCTTCTTCTGTCATATTACAAGAATTTGCTAACATTAGAACATATTTCTGTCCCATTCAATAATTTCAAGTTCCCTTACTATAGAGATACATAAAGAGCTTTGTACCGAAACGATAAGCTAAAGACTTAAATATCATTTTTCTTGATGATTTCTTGAGGTAGAGATCATTGAATGGCTTGATGGATAAGTAAAATTATATTTTTTATATTTTCTTTAGCTTATCTTTTGTGTACAAAGCTCTTTATATATAAATATTCTTTATAGG
>NW_017314397.1:2081-2829 GCF_000935625.1 Nanorana parkeri
GTCTTGTGCTTCAAATTTGGTGGTTCTATGTAAGAATTGAATGATGTGTTCGGAGATACTGTTTGAGTGCTGTCACTCAAAACGTATCTCCGCACAAATCTTTCAATGCATCACAGACACAGGTCTAGTAATGTGTGGTGTAAGTATAGGAAGGAGTTGAGGATTGTTGGGTGTTGGTATTGTTGAGTGTGGAAAAATGTGACTGGTGGTAGACTTATTACGCTTCGCACATATTATATATACATTTGTTTAATGGCGACTAAGGAAGGGAAATCGGCCCATTTTGTTCTATTTGCATCCATTCCCGAAATGACAGCAGCTACTACAACACAGCTATCAGAATTATACTATACAGCACTTAGCAGACTCATACTACTACAGCAGCTCCCAGTTCTCCAGAAGACCTTTACAAATTACACTAACTAACACTAACACAGCTATCATATTCTCTCTCCCAGTGGACACAAGCAACACATTCTTGTGTCCTGGTCAGGACGTTTCTTACAATCACAGCTAACGTTAGGCAGGCTTACATGAAATTGGGTGCTAACATTCCAAGTGCATTACGTTAGTTTTGATTGTGAGAAACGTCCTTCGCATTCCTAAGGTACCGTGCGTATCTTCGAGTCAAAACGCAACATGCGCAAGACACTCTAGGTACCTGACAATTATCTATGTTATAGATGAGACCCACACGGGCCCTGTTCCACTTGCGCTCTACATAGAACGTCTCTTATCCTCTGCTGAG
>NW_017314398.1:0-1058 GCF_000935625.1 Nanorana parkeri
AACTATTGGCGCTATATAAATCCTGTATAATAATAATATGCCTGACCCCTGCACACTAGATATGCATATCCCCTGCACTCTGTGCGCTACATACTCTTGACCCCTGTACAATGTGCATAACATGCTCCTGGCCCCTGTGTAGTATGTACTCCTGACCCCTGCATGATGTGCATAACATACACCTGACCCCTGCACTTTGCACACTGCATATGCCCAACCCCTGCACTGTGCATACACCTGACCCCTGCCCTGCACTCTCTGCTCTACATAGTCCTTACTCCTGACACTGCAAGCATATGTAATTTCATTTAAAAATGTATTGTGCTGAGGTTTACATGTGTCTGTAATTAAAGCATATATTGTGGTTGCAAGGACTGTAGAGTATCTGTGCTGTGCATACAGACCCTTTAACTTTTAATCCCAATTTGAGCACACCTACTATGCTCCCCATCATCTCTCTCCTCAAGGTGCCCAAAGGTGCTCCAGATCTTTAACAATCCGAACCCCACACACATTAATAATGAGCAGGAATAAACAATGATAATCCAGCCCCGTGTTTTACCTTTCTCCCCCTTCTCCTCCTCAGATACAGTCTGGAAGCCGAAGTGTGTGTCCTGAGAAAGGTGACAGACGGGTATCCCCCTCCTCCACACTGGGCACAAGGCAGCGGTCCGCCAGTACCGGGTCACTACTCTCATGGGCACAGCCATTGCCCAAACAGTGACCTCTACCCCAGGAAATGAGAGGACCTGTCAGACTGTATAGAGGAGGAGCGGGGTGTCACGTGGGAGGGAGGAGCACCTTCATCACGGCGTATCATAGGCTGGGAGAACGAGGGTACAGTTGAGAAATACACAAGGGAAGCGAGTGTGTTACCAAAAATGGGGTGCGGAGAGGACGTGAAATGCAGTGTGGGGTATTAGAGAGTATATAGTGTGCGTGTATGGGAGCACGTGGTGCAGACGAGGACATGGGGTGCACTGTGGGTGGATCAGAAGAAGACATGGGGTGCACTCTGGTGGATCAGAAGAGGACATGGGGTGCACTGTGGGGGGATC
>NW_017314399.1:0-285 GCF_000935625.1 Nanorana parkeri
CAACAATCTGTTTATCATTGTTCTCCAGCATGATGCACCGTGTCATGGGCACATTAATAAATATCCTCCTCTTTCAAAAGCAAACAGGCAAAAACTTTGTTCAGCTACACAATACCAATCCCAGCTGCCACCGACATCCAGCTGCCACTGACAACCAGGAACCAATCAGAGTGGTTCCTGTACATGTGAACTACTGTGCCAGCTCTGACAGGGATCATGGGCATGTTGGAAACTTTTTATAGAAATCAAACTGTAAGACTTTGCTCACCTTTGGTTTTGATGAAC
>NW_017314399.1:1382-2440 GCF_000935625.1 Nanorana parkeri
ACGCGCTGTAAAACGCCCAGGTGTGAACCAGGCCTTAGTCTCTGAATACCTTTTTCACATTGATTGTTATGGTTACAAGACTGTGTAGATAAGCTTGATTTATTACTTAATAGCAAGGTAGACTTTAAATGGTCTTAGATTTCCAAAGAACATTCTTTTAATAAAATGGCGGCAGTTGACATTTTCTTTTGTCACACAATATTTGTGGCATTGGTTATCAAACCCACATTTTTTGTAAAAAAGGCATTAAAATGAATTGTCATGTACCCAAACACTATATAATACCTAATGTTTGGTACAATAGAAAGGATGAGGTTACGTTGAGTAAAAATAAACCAAACATAAACTTTTAAAGTCACAATCCCATGACATATTCACAAACTATGGTGCTTAAAATGATCAATAAGCGACTCTTAAAAAAGCATTTATAAGTCATTAGTTGGGCATTTACCATGAATTTACCATGAATAATATCAGTTAAATAATGCTCTTACTCTGGCGTACATGAGATACATATGTATATATGATATGTAACACATGTGGAGTAATGGTTGTTTCCATATGTAGGCAAACACAATAAAAGTGAATAGATACGTATGTGCACACACCAACGACATGGCAACAAACTTTGGTGCTCAAAATTATCCATAAGCGACTGTTAAAACATCCTTTATAGTTTGTTAGTTGCACATTAAGCAGGAAGAATAGCCTTTAATTAATGCTCCTACTTTGGTCTGCATGGTGATATGTAACACATGTGGAGTAATTGTTGTTTTCATATATAAGCACACACCATGAAATTAAATAGGTACCTACTTTATATCCATGCATGTGGGGGTGCAGTGTTTTCAACTTGTTGGTGTTTTTATAGGGGTTTTATTTTTTTTATTACTTATCTTTAGTGCTATCACCTAGGAGGCTAATTCCCCATCATTTTTTCCAACAGAAATGTGTGAGAAATCTCCCCAACAGTACACAGACAGCAAAAATAAATGTAGGGGGTGGTAACCCTTCCTGGTTTTACCCAAAACTTAAAATAATTATAGAAAAACTTTAAC
>NW_017314400.1:0-1058 GCF_000935625.1 Nanorana parkeri
ATGTGATAGCAATAAAGTTTAGTGAAAAAGGAAAAAAAAATTAAAGCCCCCCCCCAAAAAAAATTTTAAGTAACACAAAAAAGAATTTAAAAAAAACTAAATTTTTTTTTAAGTCCCCACCCATACATACACGCATGCATACATGCGTCGTGGGCGCATACGTGCAAAAAAGACGATTGCGCCCATTCCGCCGCACATGTTACATATCGCCGCGAACGTCGCAGTGAGAGCAATAAGTCTAGGGCCATCAATCACTGATAACACTAAACTGATGAGCGGTAAAAACGTTTAAAGCGTCGCCTATGGCTAATTTTGGTTGCGGTCGTTTTCTGCGATGTCGCGGGTGAGCGCAATTTTAAAGCTTGACATGTTTGGTGTCTATTTACCCGACGTGACCCCGACTTTTATATTTTACCAAAAAACTGGGTAATAATACAGATATACCATATCATGTATAAAATAATTTTTCATTTGGTCTCAGTAGAGGATCAGAGACGTTCTATGTAGGGGCAAGTGAAAGCAGGGCCCGGGTGGCTCCCATCTAGTGCATGGATTACATAGAACTCTATCTGTCCCCAAAAAATGGTGTAAAATTCATTTCAGTACAGCGTTGCATGACATAATAAACGTCAGTCAAAGTATAGCAGCGCTGAATACTGAAAAATGGCCTGGCCAGGAAGGGGGTGTAAACACCTGGTCTTGAAGTGGTTAACATTGAGCCGGGACCTCCACGAAGACTGCAAGGGACAAGCGCTGGATAGTGCTCGATCTGCTGTCGGGTGTTTTCCTGAGGGAATTGGAACGGAGAGATTAGAAGCCTTCTGCTCCTGAGTGATTATATTACATATACTCACTGATTCTGGTGAGTACTGATTACCTGGGGGGACGGTTGACTGGAAGATCGAACTTATAAGGACTTTATATTTATTTTTGTTTGCTTGGGGAATTGGACTGCACATTCAGTTTGTCTTATTGAGTACTTTAGATCTAATTTATTTCATATCTATATTAGTAAGAGGAGAGAAGCCATTTAAATGTTCAGAATGTGGCAAGTCCTT
>NW_017314401.1:0-1058 GCF_000935625.1 Nanorana parkeri
GGCAAAATCCGCTCCAAAAAGGGTCCCTGCTGTAGTGACGCGCGACAGCGACGGACCCTTTGCCCCATTGCCATGCGTTGGAGAGCGATATCGCGGGAATTAGCGCGCGATAAATCGCTCAGTGTGAACGGGGCCTAAACGGCCGGGCAGCGGACGGAATGCGGGTGGGGCGTTTTTTAAATGTCCTCACCCACCCCGCTCGTGGCCGCCGCTAGGCCGCGCGCACGAACGGGAAATCGGCTTTGAATGTAAACAGCCGGCGATGGCTGTTTACATACAAGCGTTCAGACGTCTGTGGAGACGCCCGATCGCTTGTAATATGCGTGCGTTTGTGCGGCCCCTCCCCCTCCGTTGCCGCTGGCGATCCCGAGCTCCGCTGTGCCCGGACAAACTACAGTGTAGACAAGCTGCGGTGCCAAGCGGAAGGTTTAACAATTAATTTATTCGTTTTTGCCAATAGAACGAGAATAATACAAGTTAGATACAGACATATAGAAAATAATGCAGTCCGTATACAGGACGGTAAGCGGAGGAAGTGTTCTTCCAACCATCTCAAAATAAAAAGCATGCGATGACTGCGGAGGCCTAAGGCCCCATTCACACCTGACCGTTTTGTAGCGCGTCCTACGCTCGATGAACGCTCTACAAAACGGTCAAAAAAATAAGTCGCGCGACTTTTTTACCGCCAATCGCGGTTAAAAAAACGCGTGACGGTCGCGCGACAGACGCGCATATTACAATACGCATAGGTGTGAATGGGGCCTTAGAAGTGACTAATATACGTAAAAGCAGTTTTTTGTGCGTTTTTGTTGTTAACACTGTCAGGAGTATTAGTTGGGGGTCATAATACCTGAGTCAGGCATCTGCCAACCAGCAGTAAGGATGGGCTGCATGTTCTACCGAACGCCGAACATTATGGGATGTCCGCGGTCTGTTCGACCCCGGCACATCCCACAATGCACTGCGCCGTCCGAAAACGGTAATTGGCTACAGTCCTGCACCTGTATATAGACTATATATATACATACAGAAGTCTGATTATATATATTATTCCGGGT
>NW_017314402.1:0-1056 GCF_000935625.1 Nanorana parkeri
CGAACATTTGTATGTAACAGCCAGTACCGGCTGTTTCGCTTCCCAGCGGGATTCTGCTTGCGCACGCCTGCTAGGGGGTGTGCGTGAGCAGAAAAAAAATCATGTACGTCCACCCGCTGGGAAGTATCCGCCATCTGCCCGTGTTTTTTTACAATGGGCGGATGGCAACTGGTTAAGTATATGTATAAGCAAAACTGTTTTGTTAGTTTTGGATATAGTAGGGCTACAGCCGAGACATAAGAAGACAAAAAAAAATAAAGGGAAAATACTCCAATGATGACAAAGTAAAGGAGACAGTTAAGGATCTCTCCCTAGCAGGATACAGACAGCAAAACATTACCTGAAAGGGGTTTTACCATACCTACTCTATCCAAAACCAAAAAAAAAAACCTTTATAAATTGAAACCCAGAAGAAGACAATTCACTGATATGGCACATTATTCTAAAATGCATAGAAACGTTTTATGTTTTACTACTCTATCTAAGTGCTCAAGTTATATGCTCTCCTATTTTCTTTGCTTGCCTGATCCTACATTTTGAACCCTACAAGCAGTACAAGTAATTATAAATGACATTAGTAGTACTGCAGTTAGAGTCTTTCTTTTATATGTGTTACCAGTATTCATAGATGAAAATTCTTTGCCTGTTTTATTAAATTGACAACGTTTACATTTCTTATGGCCTCATCTATTTGACCTATAGTAAAGTCAATTGTTTCTGAGAATAGACTCCATAAATTGACTGTGAGACAAAAGTATACCTAAAGTGGTAGATCTTTTACTCACATATCTCTCTCCATAGAAAATGAGTTTATTACATCAGTGATTCATATACAGAATCTCTTTGCTATTCCTAAAGATCTTTACAGTATGATTGTATATTTATTACTAAACTTAGTTAAAATGGTAAGCAAGGCCCTGCTACTCCTATTTATTAGAGATAAACATGTGCTTGGTGCGAACCCAGTTCACCATCCATTTAGGACAGCCATGGTCGTACAGTTACTGGAGAAGTTCTTTTTTTTTGGGTCTCATATGTTTCCAAAGTGTTTCTTTT